>NC_135137.1:16878831-17185969 GCF_051014445.1 Colletes latitarsis
CACACCAAACCAACCGAACGTCGTGTTGAACCAAACCGAATAATGTTTCCTAACGGTTATTTCCGTTTTTCTTAAATCAGTTTATCGTTTATTTAGTAAGTCGTGTTTATTGTATTCTGTTCTTGATTGTGTAATAATTGTGAAGACCCAATACATATTCAGTGTTAAGGAAACAGTTTCTTGTGTTAACAATTTAATTCGATTTCTCCTCGGTGCGTCAGCTCTTCGTTAAGAGATCCAATTTTCCTCGATACTCTTTTCCAAACGAAACATTGGTCCTTCGAGCCGGATTGACGTCGAGGAAAAGGAATCGAACAATATTCATCTGAAAGGAAATTCAACCGTTAACGACCATGAGTTCGCTTGAGGAACTATTTTACAAACAAACACAAGCCATGCGATCAGTCGAACGTGCCCTTGCCAATTTTAAAAAACTGTGTCAGTCGAAGATGACCGCTACAATTACAAAAAATCGCATAGGACTGCTGAAGGAAGCCTTCCATCAGTGTCAAGATTTGGATGCAAAACCTGCAGCCAGTGTCGATCTGAAAACGAAATCTACAGTTCCGTACTTTGTTGATGACCACTTCTCAAGATGCGAAGAAAACTTCCAGGAAGCCCTCGACTTCATGGCGGATACTCGCAAGGGTCGCACCTCCACCTGAGACTCCAGCCACTAACGGAAACTCTTCAAATTCCGTGACGTCACGACCAACGGTTCACCTTCCAAGGATACATCTTCCAACGTTTGAAGGAGAATTCGAAGAGTGGGAGAGCTTCCGTGACAGGTTCACCTCTATGGTCATAAACAACGAGACGCTGTCGAATGTGGAGCGCCTACACTTTTTGTGCGCGTCGCTCAAGGGCGAAGCCAACCGATCAGTAAGTCACCTACCTATAACCGACAATAATTTCACCGTTACGTGGAATATAATAACATCGCGCTTCGAAAACAAACGGCGACTTATATCAACACATTTGAACGCTTTGTTTTCTTTACCGGCAATTTTGTCCGAAACGCCAACGGAACTTCGATCGTTACGCGACCAAATCAATATTGCGATTCAAATGCTACGTAACCTTGGTCGTCCTGTAGACACTTGGAGTGACATGATCGTTTATCTCGGTGTACAGAAATTAGATCGCGCAACACGAAAAGCGTGGGAGTTTAATTTAGGTAATACATCCGAGTATCCGACCTATACCGAATTTGATACATTTTTAGAAAAGCGAATCCACGCTCTAGAAGCGATGCCGCCAATCCAACGCGAAAAACAGCCCGAACATAACAAAACAAAATCTATTCGATCCAAACCGTTAACCGCACTCGCTACAGCGACAAATCAATTATCATGCGCGGTCTGTAAACAGAACCATCTCATTTATCAGTGTCCTAGTTTTTTAGCAAAAACTCCACGTGATCGATATACGATCATCCGGCAACAGAACCGATGTGCTAACTGCTTTTCAACGAAACACTCGACTGCACAGTGCAAAAGCGCCCATTGTTACAAGGAGTGCCAATTGAAGCATCACACATTGTTACATTTTCGCACTACCAATGATGCTTCCAATATCGAACAGAGGACGAGTCCCGCCGCCTCCGATCACGAAGTAACAAATGTTTTAAATGTAGCTTCAAGTAAACCGATTAAAACAAACATCCTTCTTTCGACAGCTAAAGTTCGAGTGCACTTCCGGGATGGCCGGTGCATTGTTGTAAGAGCGCTTCTTGATCAAGGCTCAGCAGCGACACTCATTACTGAGTCATTAGCTCAATTACTTCGCCTTGACAAAACGACACAATTCACCACGATCAGTGGAGTCGGAGAGAATCAGTCCTTTGCACGTTACGTCGTACCAATTGTTATCGCCCCGGTAGAGAGGTCCGAACCTACATATTCAACGCATGCGACCATAATCAAAAAACTAACGAGGTATGTACCACCGCGTTTAAATTCAACAACTAAATGGTCTCACCTTCTAGGACTCAATCTTGCGGACAAGGACCCCATGAGCTCCGAACCCATTCGCTTGATAATTGGAGCCGATATTTACGGACAACTACTATTAAATGGGGTAAGGAAGGGCCCAGCGTGCGCACCCACCGCTCAAAACACCACGCTCGGCTGGATTTTATCCGGCCCTCTTTCCTCTACACCTGAATCCTCAATCCATCTTCACCATATTTCAATCCTTGACCGCCTATATCAGAACCTCAGGAAGTTCTGGGAGCTTGAGGATCTTCCAGTTTCAACCCTGTTAACACCGGACGAACAAAAATGTGAAAATCATTTTAGAAAAACACATTCGCGAAGCATTATGGGTCAGTACATAGTCAAATTGCCATTTAAATGCGAGCCTCCAATTCCATTAGGGGAATCTCGGACCGGAGCCTTACGCAGCCTCCGCGCTCTAGAAAACCGTCTTCACCAGAACCAAACTCTCCAAACCGAATATCGTGCCTTTCTTGAGGAATATCAATCTCTTGGGCATATGAGAAAAGTCGACTCTCTTTATCAATCGAGTAGCCAAGTCTATTATATCCCTCACCACGCTGTATTCCGCCAAACCAGTAAGACGACACGTCTTCGTGTCGTGTTCAATGCATCTAGGAGGACTTCCAATGGTCAATCACTTAACGACCACTTGTATAGTGGTCCCAAATTACAGCAAGACCTAGCCTCAATCCTATTGCGATGGCGCCAATTCCAGTTTGCATATTCCGCCGATATAGCCAAAATGTACAGACAAATTCGCGTCGATGACCAAGACTTAAATTTCCAACGCATTCTCTGGCGTGACACTCCCTCAAATCATGTCGAAGAATATCAGCTCCGTACGGTAACCTATGGTACAACTCCGGCACCTTATTTAGCCCTTCGTGTCCTTAAACAGCTGGTCAAGGACGAAGGATCAAAGTACCCTGACGCGGTTCCAGTCTTAAACGATCAGGCTTACGTCGATGACTTTCTCTTCGGAAGTGATAGCATACCGTCGCTTCTTCAAATTCGAAGCTAAACAACTGCCCTGTTAGCTCAAGGTGGTTTTTCGTTACGGAAATGGGCAAGTAACCACTCTGAACTCCTTTCTGATATTGATCCTTCCGATCATGGCATCGCACTAAGCAAATCGTTGAACATCGACGAAAGCACGTCTATACTCGGTTTAATGTGGAATCCCGGGCTTGATCAATTTCAATTTCAAGTTCAAGTCGAACCTGTTGCAAATGGTCATATGACCAAACGTATGATCCTCTCATCCGTAGCAAAAATTTTTAACCCCATGGGATGCATCACCCCTTTCGTGATCTCCGGCAAAATTTTAATTCAGAGATTATGGTCCTTGAAGTCTGATTGGGATGATTATGTTCCACACGAAATCCAACCCGAATGGCAATTTCTTTGTCGCCAGTTAATCGACCTCAAAAATTTGTCGATCCCACGGAAATTGTCGACGAGCATCCCAACAGGTCAAAGTCTCCATGGCTTTGCTGACGCCTCAACAGCAGCATATGCTGCCGCTGTCTATATTCGCAACACTCTTCAGGATAGCACAGTATGTGTCAGGCTTGCCATGGCCAAATCTCGTGTGGCCCCGTTGAAAACAGTCAGTGTTCCTCGCTTAGAGTTATGCGCCGCACTTCTTCTTGCACGCCTATTAAAGTTTGTCCAAACCGCCTTGAAACGTCCGTTGGAATGTCACTGCTGGACAGATTCAAACATCACACTTGCCTGGGTGAGTCAATCACCCTCCCGCTGGACAACATTTATAGCAAATCGGGTTGCGAAGATTCAAACTCTTATTCCAACCGCACACTGGCATCACATTACGACAGAAAACAATCCAGCTGACTGCGCTTCGCGTGGAATATCATTAACTAAATTAATTTCTCATCCTCTATGGTGGTCAGGTCCTTGTTGGCTGCGTGAAAATCCAGACTCTTGGCCGAAATCAGAGCCAAACCCATGCCCAGAAGCCTCACTCGAGGAAATCAAGCACGAAATTCTTAGTATGTCAACAAGCGTAAACACATGGGAATTGGAGACGCGATATTCGTCTTGGCCGAAATTGCTTCGGATAACCGCGTACTTAAAACGCTTCGTCCGAAACCTCAAAAAACAACTGGGACAAGCGAAACTTACCAAAATAGAGCCTCCGAGTAATAATGCGATCATAGTGCTGATCCCTGATGAGATTCGTCAGTCAAAATTGTTCTGGGTGAAAAGGATTCAGAGCGATGCATTTCCTTCCGAATTAGAGCGTTTGCAAGCATCGAAACAGATCTCAAAATCAAGCTCTCTGAGCTCTCTTAACCCGTACCTTGACACAAACGGGTTAATCCGAGCAAAAGGACGACTCATGAAGTCGCAGCTCTCTGAAAAGGCAAAAAACCCAATCATCCTCAAAACACACTCACTCCTAACACTTTTAATTAACCATACCCATAGAACCTTATTGCATGCCGGTCTTCAACTTCTTCTCGCTCACCTCTGAGGTGAATACTGGATCCTTAGAGCGAGAATGACAATCCGAGCAGTCCTTTACATGTGCGTGGAGTGTGCACGTGAAAGGGCCACCTCACCCCACGAGCTCATGGGAGATTTAGCCGCGCCTCGTGTTACAAGGGTTGAGCGTCCGTTTGTGCATACCGGCGTGGATTATGCAGGTCCGGTTCTCATCCGAACTGCTCCTGGGCGCGGACACAAATCAATGAAGGCATACATTGCAGTATTTGTATGTCTAACAATAAAAGCCATTCACATAGAGTTAGTAAGCAATTATAGCTCAGAAGCCTTCATAGCAGCCTACCATAGATTTGTGTCCCGGCGTGGTCTTCCAACTAAACTTTACTCCGACAACGGCACAACATTCCAAGGCGCAAATCGCGAACTAGCCACCGCGTTCCACTCTGCAACAAAAGACTCCAATCTCAGAAATTCACTGGCCTCTTCCGGAGTCGCATGGGTATTCTTGCCCCCAAATGCACCTCATTTCGGAGGACTATGGGAAGCAGCCGTGAAAAGCATCAAACACCACCTTAAACGCGTAATAGGAGCTCACACACTTACATTTGAAGAAATGACAACTATGTTGTGCCGGGTCGAGGCATGTCTTAATTCAAGACCACTCGGAGCAATGTCGGATTGTCTAGACGATTATTCCATACTAACACCAGGTCACTTCTTAATTGGCACTCCCCTCGTATCAAATCCGGAACCGAGCGTACTAGAAATTAAAGAAAATCGCTTATCGCGATGGCAGCTACTTCAAAAACTAACCGAAACCTTTTGGAAAGCTTGGCAGAATGATTACCTTCACACTCTCCATCAACACCCAAAATGGCGAACCATACAAAATCTGGCCAAGGTCGGTCAACTCGTGTTAATCCGCAATTCAAATCTACCACCCTGTAGCTGGGAACGAGGACGAATCATCGATTGTCACCCAGGAGACGACAGATTAATTCGGGTAGTGACAATCAAAACCGCACAATCTCAATTCAAGCGGCCCCTCTCAAAAATTTGTTTTCTCCCCATTACAGTACCTGCCAACGACGAAGGGCGTAATTAGTTTTAAGTCGCGTAGGTTAAGTCCGATCGCGTGGTCACGATCGCGCAATTCAAATGAGTTCAAATTAACTAGCCTGTAATTAGAATAAGTCGATAGTTGTACTTACGTATTTGCGTCCTTTTTATCCATTGTAAACTGCCTCTGCGTAATCAACACTACACTACAACTACGCATTACCGAATGAATACATTCATTAATGGCTGCGTTGAACCTCTCCGAGAGGGGGGGAGAGTGTAGCGGTTAAGAATCGCTGCGATTTATCGCGACGATCGCGATCTCTCGCGCCATTTTTGGTCACCACGTGGCCGACCACGCGGTGCGCTCGGCAGTTCGTGCTCACTTGCGATTCGCACACCAAACCAACCGAACGTCGTGTTGAACCAAACCGAATAATGTTTCCTAACGGTTATTTCCGTTTTTCTTAAATCAGTTTATCGTTTATTTAGTAAGCCGTGTTTATTGTATTCTGTTCTTGATTGTGTAATAATTGTGAAAACTCAATACATATTCAGTGTCAAGGAAACAGTTTCTTGTGTTAACAATTTATTCGATTTCACAAACACCTAGTAAGCAAGCAGTAATCTAGTAAGCAAGCAGTGAGCTAGAGAAAAAGCAGGAAGCTAGTAAGGAAGCACTGAGCTAGAAAGCAAGCAGGAGGCTAGCAAGCAACCACTAAGTTAGTAAGCAAGCAGCAAGCTAGTCAGAAAGCAGTTAGCTAGTAGGAAAGCAAGAAGCTAGTATGCAAACGGTAAGCTGTTAAAGAAGCAGGATGATAGTAGGCAAGCAATATGCTAGAAAGCAAGCATCAATCTAGTATAGAAGCAGTTAGTTGGAATGCATGGAGCAGGCTTGTAAGAATGCAGTTGGCTATTGAGCGTGCAGTAATCTAGTAAGCAAGCAGTAAGCTGTTAAGCATGTAGTAAGCTAGTAAGCAAGCAGTGAGCTATTAAGCGAGCAGGATGCTAGTAAGGACGCAGAAAGCTAGTAAGGAGGCAGCCAGCTAGTAAGCAAGCAGTAAGCCAGTAAGTATCGAGTAATCTAGTTAGCGAGCTGTGAGCTAGTAAGCGAGCAGGAAGCTAGTAAGCGAGCAGGAAGCTAGTAAGGAAGCAGTGTGCTAGTAAGCAAGTAGTAAGCTAATAAGAAAGCAGTTAACTAGTAAGAACGCAGTATGCTAGTAAGAACGCAGTATGCTAGTATGCAAGCGGCAAGCTAGTATGCAAGCAGTAAGCTATTATGCAAGCAGTAAGCTGGTAACCAAGCAGTAAGCTATTAAGCAACATGTAAGCTAGTAAACAAGCAGCAGGCTAGTAAGAAAGCAATTAGATAGTAAGAAAGCAGTTAGCTAGTAAACAAGTAGTAAGCTGGTAAGCAAGCAGTAAGCTAGTAAGCAAGCAGTGAGCTATTAAGCGAGCAGGATGCTAGTAAGGACGCAGAAAGCTAGTAAGGAGGCAGCCAGCTAGTAAGCAAGCAGTAAGCTAGAAAGCAAGCAGCAGGCTAGTTTCCCCGACGGCGTCAGCACGGTGTGTTATGCGGATGACACACTGGTGCTGGCCGTCGGGGCGCACTGGGGGAGGGCCATGCGTCGCGCGGAGGAGGGGTCGCAACGCGTCGTCGACCGGATCAGGGGGATGGGGATGACGGTGGCGGTCCATAAGACCGAGGTGATTGCGTTTCATACACCTCGGCAGGATCCGCCACCCCCTCTGATTCGGGTGGGTGGGGCTGACATCGAGGTGAAGCCCCAGATCAGGTATCTGGGGCTGATCCTCGATAGCCACTGGCGTTTCGAGAAGCATTTCCGCTGCCTGGTCCCCCGGTTGGAAAGGATGGTTGCGGCTCTGGGCCGGATCCTGCCCAACCTGGGGGGCCCGGCGGGCCGAGTTCGTCGCCTCTATGTGGCAATGGTCCAGTCGGTGGCCCTATACGGGGCCCCCGTCAGGGCGGACGACCTGGCTGCCTCCCGGCGGAGCATGACTATGCTGCGTCGGGTGCAGAGGCGCATGGCGCTCAGGGTCGTCCGCGGGTATCGGACCGTGTCACATGAGGCGGCGACGGTTCTAGCGGGGATGCCGCCCATGGACCTGCTCGCGCGGTCGCACGCGGTGATGTACCGGCACCGCGTCGACCGTCGCGCGGGGGTGGGGGCGGTCCCGGGCGGGCAGGAACCTGCTTGGGGCGATTTGAAGCGCCAGGCCCGGCAGTCCGTGTTGCTCGCGTGGCAGGAGCGGCTGGCTCTGCCAACCGCGGGGCACCGGACTGTCGGGGCTGTTCGGCCACTCCTGAAGGAGTGGCTGGACAGAGGCCATGGCAGCCTCACCTACCGGCTGGCACAGGTATTTTCCGGGCATGGCAGCTTCGGCAGATACCTGTGCCGGATAGGGAAGGAGCCGACGGCGCGTTGCTGCCACTGCGACGCTGAGCAGGACACGGCGGATCATACCCTGGAGGTATGCCCCGCGTGGGAGGGGGAGCGCCGTGTCCTGGTCGGCGTCGTCGGGCGGGATGTCTCGCTGCCGGGCGTGGTGCGCGCCATGCTCGGCAGCGAGGAGAAGTGGAGGGCCGTGGCCTCCTTCTGCGAGAACGTAATGTTGCAGAAGGAGGCCGCGGGGAGGGAGCGCGAGCTTCAGCGGCGCGCTGAAGCTCGCGCTCGTGCGGTGGCCCGAGGTCGTCGCCCGGTCGCGAGGCGTCGCGGGCGGCCGCCTCGGCGTGGCGGATGACCCAGGCTGGGAGGGGGGTCCTGAGGGGACCCTCCTCCCGCCAGGCGGCGTCGGGTCGGACCGGTTGGGGGTAGGAGTGCCTCCCCCTACCGGTCCGACGCAAGGGGCGGCACCTTCGGCGGTCTGGTCAGGCCATGAACGCCCGGCCACCGAGGGGTGGAAACGGGGTCGCGGGCGGTTGCGAGTTGGGGCTCGCAGCCGCCACTAAACGCGGCCCCGGGACGGATAGCGGCGGGATGGAGTGGCCCCGTCCCGCCGCTATGAGGCAGTGTGTCTACTGGGGGGACCGATTGTCCCCCCGGGGGATGGGCGCGAAAGCGCGGGCACGGGAAGGATACCGGAGGAATGCTTCGAGCGATTCCCGGTATCCTCCCAAAGCGTGCCGAAGGGTCACCGTGGGGTTTTTAGTGGGTAGGTCCCGCGCCTGTCGTTGTACGGGCGCGGGGAATCCCACACACCCCTCCCACCTCTCCCCAAGGAGGTGGGAGGGAGTCTTTCGAAGATTTTCCCCACGACAAAAAAAAAAAAAAAAAAGCAGCAGGCTAGTGAGCATGCAGTAAGCGAGGGTGCTAGCAGTAAGCTAGTAAGCATGCTGAGAGCTGGTAAGAAAGCTCTTAGCTTGTGGACAAGCAGTAAGCTAGTATCGAGACGGTATGCTAGTAAGCAAGCAGTAAGCTAGAAAGCAAGCAGTAAGCTAGTAACGAAGAAGTAAGTTAGTAACAAAGCAGTAAGTTAGGAACAAAGCAGTAAGTTAGTATGAAAGCAGTGAGCTAGTAAGCAAGAAGAAAGCTAGTAAGCAAGTAGTAAGCTAGTAAGCAAGCAGGAAGCTAGTAAGCAAGCAACAAGCAAGTAAGCATGCAGTAAGCTAGTAAGCAAGCAGTAATCTAGTATGCAACCAGTAAGCTTGTAAGTAAGCAGCAGCCTAGTGAGATAGCAGTTAGCTAGTAAGAATGCTGTGTGCTAGTAAGAAAGCAGTAAGCTAGTAAGCAAGCAGTGAACTAGTCACCTAGAAGTCAGCTAGTAAGCGATCAGGAAGCTATCAAGGAAGCAGTATGCTAGTAAGCAAGCAGTAACCTAGTAGGTAACAAGTCTGCTAGTAGGCAAGCAGCAGGCTAGTAAGCAAGCAGTAAGCTAGTAAGCATGCAGTGAGCTAGTAAGCGTAGAGGAAGCTAGTAAGGAAGCAGTTTGATAGTAAGCAAGCTGTCTACTAGTAAGAAAGCAGAAAGCCAGTAAGCAAGCAGCATGCTGGTAAGGACGCAGTGAGCTAGTAAGCACGTAGGATGCTAGTAAGCACGCAGTAAGCTAGTAAGCAAGCAGTGCGCTAGCAAGCCTAGAGGGAGCTAGTAAGGTAGGCTGTATGCCAGTAAGCAAGCAGTAAGCTAGTAAGCGTCTAGTAAGCTAGAAAGCATGCAGTGAGCTGGTAAGACAGCAGGAAGCTAGTATGGAAACAGTGTGCTAGGAAGCAGGCAGTGAGCTGGTATGAGAAAGTAATCTAGTAATCAAGCTGCAGGCTAGTAAGACAGGAATTAGCTAGTGTTAAAAAGCTGATGCTTTTAACTACGAAGTCCGGATAGAGAGATCGGATTTTTGTTGTGGGAAGTGATTGGGAATGTAAGATACTCTTTTTCAAAAAAAACTGTTTATTATAAAAATAAAAATAAAATAAACAATAAGAAATGAAGAAAATTCTTATTCAATCTGTGAATTATTTTCTGTGAACAGAAAAACACGGCAATGTGTTAGACACGTAAACACTTTACACGTATATTCGCCGCGTGTGTGTCCTCACGCTCCTGGCTTTGATATTCGAATGTATAGGAACGGAGAATTTCGCTCACTCGTAATATTCGAGCTCGCAAGTGGATTGTATTTAATTTTTGGCGTGAAAAGAAATAAATTTCCTTTCGACGCCGAACTGAGTCGATTGTCTAGTGGACGGGGATGTAAGTGGAGATTGTAAGGCTCCAAATGCACTGATCCCGTGAGTATGCCCACGGAGTCTGTGCGTCGAGTCGCACTGCAGTACAACGGCACGACCGTCGATCTGCGGCTTCTCTTTAACGTTCCAACAGATGACTTGTTGGTCGAGAGTTGCACTGCGAAGCCCGACTGCACGTGGTTCACTGCACGAATGCACCACTCGACATGATTCGTGACAGTATTTGAACTACGTGTGGGTCTGACATGCGACTCCTTAACCTCTCCGCACAGGTGCTCCTCTAAGCGTTACACCGGCGGGGTCTGTAGAGGGAAGGAATCGATGACCGAATGTCAAGCGTCCGAAGTGGACGCTGACCTGACTCCAGTGAGCCCACCTGGAGGTTCACCACGTAGGTGCCTCCCTTCGGTGTCTCCTAAGCCGAACGACAATCACAGAGATGTTTGAACGGTATCCACCCACTCCTCTGTGTTTCAAACGTTTATACGCTTGAAACGACAAAATAATACTGCACGAGGGAGGTCGAACACCTTATTGGTGTATTCTCGAACCCTCCAAACTAGAGAGTAAATGGGAATTGAGCTCGTCTGGGAATTTGCCGTACAAAACTCCTGAATGCTCTTATTCGAATTGAAAGTCGACTCGTTTGATAAGCAAAGTCTAAATTAATTGATGCTAATTTGAGTTTCAATGAATTCTCAGCTGTGCGAGGTCAATCAGAGGACCCGCACCAGACTGAACATCGGCTCGTTGCACCCTTTATTTAATAATCGTCTACTAGCTGTATCTCAAGAGCTTCACTCTCAAGATTCGCTCGATATCTGTTCGAACACGATCGGGAGCCGATGTGTCAACTTCAGAAGTCGTTGTGAGACTGTGCGGATTGACAGCCGAAGACGTTGCCGTGGTACTTTAATTAATCGTTCCACGGCGCTGTCTAAATTTTGGCAGTCTATCTTTGTCTAATTACTTGCGCGCTACTCTCTAACGATACTGACGTCATCAATACCGTTGGCACACTCGAATCGAAGGTAATAAGCCGTTACCGGTGCCAGAAAAACTAGTAATACACGCGTTTTTCTATCACTGCTCGCTGTACAAATCCTATTAGAGATAATATCCTTCGAATTGTACGTTAACAGGATTATCGGTAATTGCGGCCCAGCAAAATTTAAACAACTAGTAAGAAAGCAGTATGCCAGTAAGCAAGCAGTAAGTTGGTAAGAAAGCAGTTAGCTAGTAAGCAAGTAGTAAGCTAGTAGCAAGCAGTAAGTTAGAAAGCACGCAGCGAGCTAGTACGCAAGCAGTAAGCTAGTAGGCAGGAAGTGAGCTGGCCAGCGATCAGAAATATAGTAGGGAAGCAGTATGCTAGTAAGCAAGCAGTAAGATAGTAAGGAAGCACTAGCCTAGAAAGCAAGCAGCAGGCTAGTAACCAAGCAGTAAACGAGTAAGCTATCACTAAACTAGTAAGCAAGCAGTAAGCCAGTAGGCAAGCACAGAGCTAGCAAGAAAGCAGTAAGCGAGTAAGCTAGCTGAAAGCTGGTTAACGAGCCGTAAGCTAGTAGGCGAGTAGTGAGCTAGCGAGAAAGCAGTATGCTGGAAAGCAAGCAGTAAGCTAGTAAGCAAGCAGTAAGCTAGTATGCCAGCAGTGAGCTAGTAAACGAGGTGGAAGCTAGTAAGCAAGCAGTAAGCAAGTAAACTAGCAGCAGGCTAGTAAGAAAGTAGTTAGGTATTGAGCAAGCAGCAAGCGAGTAGGCATGCAGTGTGCCAGTAACAGAGCAGTATGCAAGTAAGCAAGGAGTAAGCTAGTATGCAAGCAGCTAGCTAGTAAGCAAGCAGTTAGCTAGTAAGGAAGCAGTAAGTGAGTAATCTAGCAGTAAGATAATAAGCAAGCAGCGAGCTAGTAAGCGAGCAGGAAGATGGTAAGGAAGAATTATGCTAGTAAGCAAGCAGTGAGCTACTAAGCGAGTAGTGAGCTAGTAAGCTTGCTGTAAGCTAGTGTGCAAGCAGTAAGCGTGTAAGCTTTCCGTAAGCTAGTAAGGAATCGGTGTGCTAGTAAGAACGCAGCATGCTAGTAAGCAAGCTGTATGGTAGAAAGCAAGCAGCGGGCTAGTAAGCAAGCACTAAGCGAGTAAGCTGGTTGTAAGCTAGCAAGCAAGCAGCTGGCCAGTAAGGAAGCATTATGCCAGTAAGCAAGCAGGAAGCTGGTAAGTGAGCCGGGACATATTAAGGGAGACGAATGCTAGTAAGCTAACAGTAAGCTATTAAGGAACCATTAAGCTATTAAGCATGCAGGAAGCTAGTATGGTTGCAGTATGCTAGAACGTCAGCTGCATGCTAGTAATCAAGCAGTAATCGAGTAATCAACGAGTAAGCTAGTAAGCAAGCAGTGAGCCATTACGCGAGCAGGGAGCTAGTAAAAAATCATTATCCTAGTAGGCAAGCAGTAAACTAGTAAGCAACATGTAAGCTAGTAGGCAAGCAGCTGGCTAATAAGAAAGAAGTATGCCAGTAAGCAAGCAGTAAGCTAATAAGCAGGCGGTAAGCTAGTAAGCAAGCAGTACGCTGGTATGCAAGCTGTAAGCTGGCATGAAAGCATTAGCTTGTAAGCAAGGGGTAAGGTGGTAAGCAAGGTGTGAGTCAGTAACCGAGCATGGATCTGGAAAGGAAGCAGCGAGCTAGTATGCAAGCAGTAAGCTAGTAAGCAAGCTGTAAGCTGGTAAGAATGCATTACGCTAGTATGCAAGTAGTAAGCTAGAAAGCGAGCCGCAAGCTAGTAAGCGAGCTGTAACATAGAAAGCAAGTAGCTGGCTAGTAAGGAAGTCATTAGCTAGTCAGAAAGCAATATGCTAGTAAGGAAGGAGTATGCATGTTGTTTAAATATGTTAAAAAACTATTTAAAATCGCGTTTGTTAGAAATATTAAGTTCTCGGCTGCGATTCCCGTATCCGTTTGTGTACGTGACACTGCGGAAGGTTAGGCGTTCGTCAGGTTCGTTGAACGTTCGGACGATTTAAAACCGCGGCCGTTTACGTGTTTTTGTACGCAGACCTCACGCGAAGATTCGCTTCGCACCGGTTTAAACGGTATCGTGACGTCAACGTCGAGAGAGAGAATCGTATGATATATTGAAAAGAGATCGACAGCTGAATTCGGCAGCGCCGCGTCGCGACGTCAAGGCGCGACCGAGTCTTCGTCTGTCGATCCGCGACGATATTCGCAATTATTCACGAGCCGACTGCGAACGGGAGCGGATCCCCGAAGATCTCGCTCCTCAAGTACGGACTCGCATATCACATTTGGACTTGTTTTTCAAAGAATTCTCACCGTTGCTGCGGTTAGAGCTTTCCCATAACAATCTACCTGCGACAAAAGGGAGATCGTAATACACGCTGCGCGTGGCACGACCGCCTCCGCTAGGAAGGATTGTACGTTGCAGTCGTTGCCGCGACCGCGACGTAAGGGACTCAGGGTGCACCCACCCAGAATCCCTTTAAAGCTATACGGCTTTGGAGCCTCTCAAAGGTCATACCGTTGAATCGGTACCGCCTCGTGGAGTGCTCTTCGTGCAAAGGTCGCTGAAAAACCCTCTCCAGAAACCCGTCGGTGTACGAGTCGACCGTACAACCTACGGAGGAGTTCGGGTTCAAGGTCGCCTCACCTTCCGTCACGCCGCCTACCAAATACGGTCCCCGTGCAACACGGTCGCCGGGTAGGCTTTATAGTGCGGTTGGACCCGCGAGGGATATTTTGCAAAGGACACTTTACTGTCACGGTCCACGGTAGAAACGGTCGCCGTGCAGTAATTTTACAGTGTCGCAGGAAATCACCTCGCACGACGTTCCTACGTCACCCGCACGGAGAGCGTGCTCACGGGATCCACCCATTTGGAGCTTTACGACCTCCATTTGGTGACCCGTCCGTGGCTAAGTCGCCCCCGACAGATACGATTGAATTCTCTTCTGTTCAGGGTAAAAGTCTCGCTGATAATTTCAATAAATAATTATCAGCGAACAAGTACAAATTTACAGTCCACTGATCCACTTTAAACGACAGCTGATTCCCCCCTCCCAGCGCACCGATGGTCGCTAGGAGAGCGAGGCAAACAGCTGACGAGCGTGTGTTTACGATACGTGTACGCACGTATTTAATCTGAACGAACCTTTGTTACAGCAACCAAGGTCCATCCCAACCAGGGCAACGCCGGTGAAGCCTCACCCCCGGCTGGATTATAAAATAATTCTTTTTTTGTAATTTATATTTTTTTATTTTTTTTCATTTTTTTTTGTTAAATTTAAATAAAAGGCTTGTCGCAAAGCGACAAGCGAAAATTACAAAATAAAAACTTATCAATCACTTTCCCTAGTATTTCCCTCGTCCGGATCCCGGTTAGAACCCTTAGTTTCTAACAAACGGTCCTTCGAGCCGGATTGAGGTTGAAAGAACAGGAAAGAGTTGCAAGTACGTTCACGTAAAGGATGGTTGCGGCTCTGGGCCGGATCCTGCCCAACCTGGGGGGCCCGGCGGGCCGAGTTCGTCGCCTCTATGTGGCAATGGTCCAGTCGGTGGCCCTATACGGGGCCCCCGTCTGGGCGGACGACCTGGCTGCCTCCCGGCGCAGCATGACTATGCTGCGTCGGGTGCAGAGGCGCATGGCGCTCAGGGTCGTCCGCGGGTATCGGACCATGTCACATGAGGCGGCGACGGTTCTAGCGGGGATGCCGCCCATGGACCTGCTCGCGTGGTCGCACGCGGTGATGTACCGGCACCGCGTCGACCGACGCGCGGGGGTGGGGGCGGTCCCGGGCGGGCAGGAACCTGCTTGGGGCGATTTGAAGCGCCAGGCCCGGCAGTCCGTGTTGCTCGCGTGGCAGGAGCGGCTGGCTCTGCCAACCGCGGGGCACCGGACTGTCGGGGCTATTCGGCCACTCCTGAAGGAGTGGCTGGACAGAGGCCATGGCAGCCTCACCTACCGGCTGGCACAGGTATTTTCCGGGCATGGCAGCTTCGGAAGATACCTGTGCCGGATAGGGAAGGAGCCGACGGCGCGTTGCTGCCACTGCGACGCTGAGCAGGACACGGCGGATCATACCCTGGAGGTATGCCCCGCGTGGGAGGGGGAGCGCCGTGTCCTGGTCGGCGTCGTCGGGCGGGATGTCTCGCTGCCGGGCGTGGTGCGCGCCATGCTCGGCAGCGAGGAGAAGTGGAGGGCCGTGGCCTCCTTCTGCGAGAACGTAATGTTGCAGAAGGAGGCCGCGGGGAGGGAGCGCGAGCTTCAGCGGCGCGCTGAAGCTCGCGCTCGTGCGGTGGCCCGAGGTCGTCGCCCGGTCGCGAGGCGTCGCGGGCGGCCGCCTCGGCGTGGCGGATGACCTAGGCTGGGAGGGGGGTCCTGAGGGGACCCTCCTCCCGCCAGGCGGCGCCGGGTCGGACCGGTTGGGGGTAGGAGTGCCTCCCCCTTCCGGTCCGACGCAAGGGGAGGCACCCTCGGCGGTCTGGTGCGGCCATGAACGCCCGGCCGCCGAGGGGTGGAAACGGGGTCGCGGGCGGTTGCGAGTTGGGGCTCGCAGCCGCCACTAAACGCGGCCCCGGGACGGATAGCGGCGGGATGGAGTGGTCCCGTCCCGCCGCTATGAGGCAGTGAGTCTACTGGGGGGACCGATTGTCCCCCCGGGGGATGGGCGCGAAAGCGCGGGCACGGGGAGGATACCGGAAGAATGCTTCGAGCGATTCCCGGTATCCTCCCAAAGCGTGCCGAAGGGTCACCGTGGGGTTTTTAGTGGGTAGGTCCCGCGCCTGTCGTTGTACGGGCGCGGGGAATCCCACACACCCCTCCCACCTCTCCCCAAGGAGGTGGGAGGGAGTCTTTCGAAGATTTTCCCCACGACAAAAAAAAAAAAAAAAAAAAAAAAAAAAGTACGTTCACGTAAGTCGCTGCTTACGGGACAACTTAGTTTCGAGTAGATTGTAAAATCCTCGAATCAGAGATCACCATGTCTGTCGCCAAGGATGAAGGTCGAAGCGAGTTCGAAGGCGATCTCGACGACCTGATCACCCGGTTCGACATGATGTCAAGGTCGATCTCTTATTTAAAGAAACGTGGCCGAGCTCAGTTCACTGAGGAGCTCCTCAGGACAAAGCTCGCCACCGTATCCGAACAATACAAGGAAGCTATTGAGCAGTACTTGTCGATTCGGAGAAAATATGCCCCTGCGAAACGCAACACGTGCGACTTCCTCGCAAAAGGTGGCGTAGAGAATAAGGAGACCGAATATATGGAATTCCAGGCGTACGTTGCCACGGAGCTGACCAGACTGGCCGCTGAATCAAAAGCGGCACCCACGTCGGTCAGCCCTCATGACGTCGCTATCGAACTTCCAAACCAACGGCTCCCCAAGTTCGGAGGTGACCCACGTAAATGGAGACATTTCGCGGATCTGTTCACCTCCGGCATAATAAATAATCCGAGGCTTGCAGATGTGCATCGATTGCAATATCTGAACGCCTTTCTGGAGGATAAAGCGTTGGCAGCGATCGCGCACCTCGAAGTTACCGATGAGAATTTCGAAGTGGCGTGGAAAACCCTGAAAGAACAACTCGGGTTACCACGTATCGTGACCGCTAAATTGCTTAATCAACTGACCAAATTGAAAACGATCAAAAGAGATGATCTCGATAGCCTAAATCAGGTCGTCGTCATTTTCAAACAGGCCCTTGCGGCATTCGAAAAACAGGGCACGATTTTACAGCAGCGAAATTGGCTGCTAGCCCATACTATTCGAAGTCATTTAGAAGGGCCTCTGAAAGCTGAGTGGGAAAGGTCGCAGCGTCTCACCCCGGACTATCCCTCGCATGTCGAGCTGATAGAGTTCCTGGAGGGGCATGCAAGGGCTCTAACTATGTTAGATGAAGGTCCGAGCAAGCCTGCGACCGAACACCCACCGAAACATAAAGTACGGAGTCACAACTCCGTTCTAGAAAGTCCAGCTGAGAAAACTGTGACCTGCGGATTTTGCGGCCTTGAGCACAGAATGACCAAATGTGGTGCATTCAGAAACTTGACGCCGAACCGCCGCTATCAGTTTATAAAAGATAGCCAGCGGTGCATTCTCTGCTTGTCACCTCAGCATGGAAACGCGCGTTGTCCATCCGAGGAGGGGTGCCCGAAGTGCAAGGGCAGACATCATGCTCTGCTGCATTTTGAGACTTTTCGGAGCGAAACCGAAAGTCGCAAACCTGCGACAACGGTTTCGTCGGACAAACGCCCGAAAAAGCGGTATACGGCTCCACCGAGCCGGCCGCAACCTGCCAAACGAGCAGCTCGTACCACGACGTCACAGGCAACGACGTCACAGCCCGGTACGTTACACTGTACCGCGCTCGGTGCAGACGTACCGAAGGCTGTGTTGTTAGCCACGGCGAGCGTGCGTGTGTACGGAGAGAACGGTGCGTCGCGAATCGCGCGCGCACTGATCGATCAGGGTTCCGAGTCGTCTTTCATCTCCGCGAATTTGACAAATGACCTCAAATTCTCGCGGAGGAAATCCCCAGCCACAGTGTCGGGCTTTTTTTTTTTTTTTTTTTTTTGTCGTGGGGAAAATCTTCGAAAGACTCCCTCCCACCTCCTTGGGGAGAGGTGGGAGGGGTGTGTGGGATTCCCCGCGCCCGTACAACGACAGGCGCGGGACCTACCCACTAAAAACCCCACGGTGACCCTTCGGCACGCTTTGGGAGGATACCGGGAATCGCTCGAAGCATTCTTCCGGTATCCTCCCCGTGCCCGCGCTTTCGCGCCCATCCCCCGGGGGGACAATCGGTCCCCCCAGTAGACACACTGCCTCATAGCGGTGGGACGGGGCCACTCCATCCCGCCGCTATCCGTCCCGGGGCCGCGTTTAGTGGCGGCTGCGAGCCCCAACTCGCAACCGCCCGCGACCCCGTTTCCACCCCTCGGCGGCCGGGCGTTCATGGCCGCACCAGACCGCCGAGGGTGCCTCCCCTTGCGTCGGACCGGTAGGGGGAGGCACTCCTACCCCCAACCGGTCCGACCCGGCGCCGCCTGGCGGGAGGAGGGTCCCCTCAGGACCCCCCTCCCAGCCTAGGTCATCCGCCACGCCGAGGCGGCCGCCCGCGACGCCTCGCGACCGGGCGACGACCTCGGGCCACCGCACGAGCGCGAGCTTCAGCGCGCCGCTGAAGCTCGCGCTCCCTCCCCGCGGCCTCCTTCTGCAACATTACGTTCTCGCAGAAGGAGGCCATGGCCCTCCACTTCTCCTCGCTGCCGAGCATGGCGCGCACCACGCCCGGCAGCGAGACATCCCGCCCGACGACGCCGACCAGGACACGGCGCTCCCCCTCCCACGCGGGGCATACCTCCAGGGTATGATCCGCCGTGTCCTGCTCAGCGTCGCAGTGGCAGCAACGCGCCGTCGGCTCCTTCCCTATCCGGCACAGGTATCTTCCGAAGCTGCCATGCCCGGAAAATACCTGTGCCAGCCGGTAGGTGAGGCTGCCATGGCCTCTGTCCAGCCACTCCTTTAGGAGTGGCCGAACAGCCCCGACAGTCCGGTGCCCCGCGGTGGCAGAGCCAGCCGCTCCTGCCACGCGAGCAACACGGACTGCCGGGCCTGGCGCTTCAAATCGCCCCAAGCAGGTTCCTGCCCGCCCGGGACCGCCCCCACCCCCGCGCGACGGTCGACGCGGTGCCGGTTCATCAGCGCGTGCGACCGCGCGAGTAGGTCCATGGGGCGGCATCCCCGCTAGAACCGTCGCCGCCTCATGTGACATGGTCCGATACCCGCGGACGACCCTGAGCGCCATGCGCCTCTGCACCCGACGCAGCATAGTCATGCTGCGCCGGGAGGCAGCCAGGTCGTCCGCCCAGACGGGGGCCCCGTATAGGGCCACCGACTGGACCATTGCCACATAGAGGCGACGAACACGGCCCGCCGGGCCCCCCAGGTTGGGCAGGATCCGGCCCAGAGCCGCAACCATCCTTTCCAACCGGGGGACCAGGCAGCGGAAATGCTCCTCGAAACGCCAGTGGCTATCGAGGATCAGCCCTAGATACCTGATCTGGGGCTTCACCTCGATGTCAGCCCCACCCACCCGGATCAGAGGGGGTGGCGGATCCTGCCGAGGTGAATGAAACGCAATCACCTCGGTCTTATGGACCGCCACCGTCATCCCCATCCCCCTGATCCGGTCGACGACGCGTTGCGACCCCTCCTCCGCGCGACGCATGGCCCTCCCCCAGTGCGCCCCGACGGCCAGCACCAGTGTGTCATCCGCATAACACACCGTGCTGACGCCGTCGGGGAGGCCGGCCCGCAACACCGAGTCGTACGCGATGTTCCACAGGAGTGGCCCGAGGACCGACCCCTGCGGAACACCGCAGTACACCTCCCTCCGCATATCACCATCCCGGCCCGGATACTCGATCCACCTGCCGCGGAGATAATCCCCGACGACCGCCCTGAGACAAGGGGGGACCCGATGATATTCGAGTCCCCTCCTTATCTCTTTCCAGGGGAGGGTGTTAAAGGCATTGGCAATATCCAAGGATATTGCCAATGCCACCCCTCCCCGGGAGACGGCCGCCCCCGAGAGGGCCCTCACACGACCTATCGTGTCGATAGTCGATCGGCCCCCCCGGAAACCGAACTGGCAGTCGGCCAGACCGGGATCACCCCGCGACAGGTGCTCGACGAGGCGGGCAGCAATCACCCGCTCGAAGAGCTTGCCCACCTCGTCGAGGAGACAAATGGGCCGGTATGCGGAGGGAGACTCCGCGGGCCGACCCTCCTTCCGGAGGAGGACCATCCTCGCCACCTTCCAACTGGGGGGGAATCGCCCGTCCCTCAGGCAGCGGTCGAACAACCGCCTGAGGTCGGCCCCAAGGACGCCCTGGGTCAAGACCCAAACCCGGCCGGGCACACCATCCGGACCCGGGGCCGTGTTACGAACCCCGAGCCGTCTGATGGCCGCTGCCAGCTCCTCCTGCGTGACCCCCAGTTCGGCCGTCCACTCCACTGGGACAGCCGCCGCCGCCGGAGGACGCGGTCCCCTCTCCCCAATTGGGAAGAGTGTATTGACCACGTCCTCCAGCAGCCGGGGGTCAAGACCCTCGGTGACGGGGGGCGCCCACGGGCGGAGCTTATTCAGCACCACCTTATATGGGCGCCCCCATGGATCGTCATCAAGGGTCTGGAGGAGCTCCTTCCATGCCCGGGTCTTGGCCCGTTTGATGGCGACCTGCAGAGCAACCCGCGCCACGCGGTATGCTCCATACAGGTCATCAGCTGCCCTCGCTCGCGCCACGCCGTCGCCTGTACGTTGACGACGGCGCGCGCGGGTGTACTGGCGTCGGGCGCGGACAGTCGCGACTCGCAACTCCGCGATCGCGTCCGACCACCAGTACACCGCCCGGCGAGGAGAAGCCCGCCCGACCCGAGGCATCGCCGCGTCGCAAATACCCGCGACCAATGCTCCGAGCCGGGCGACCTCCTCCTCTATGCTCGGCAACTCGGCCGCTCCCTGCGGCCAAGTTGCAGCGAGGGCAGCTGCCATCAGGGCGTCCTTGTCCAGGCGCCGAAGCGCCCAGCGGCGTGGTGGGGTGCCACGCAGGCGGCCGTGTCGGGATGCACTCGCGGCGGCAGAGACCTCCATCTGGATGTACCGGTGATCGGAGAGTGTCTCTGCCCCCGCGACCACGTGCCAGCCCGACACCATGCGCACGGCGTTGGAGGTCGCGAATCCAACATCCACGATGGACCCCCCATATCGCCGCACGCATGTGTGCTCCGACCCCCGGTTCAATACCCGGAGGTCGAGCCCCGCCGCCCAATCGCCCAGGATCCCGCCGCGAACGGAGGTCCTGGGGGATCCCCAAGCCACCGACTTGGCATTAAAATCCCCCAGGACCAGCACCGGCCGGGCCGCGTAGCGCTGCACGCATGCCGCGACCTCGGCCAAGTACAGCTCGAACGCAGCGTGACCGCTACGGGGCGAAATGTAGCACCCCACCACAGCGACTCCCCCCCAGTCCACGGCGACGAATCCCCGACCGCGCTCCAACAAGGAGAACGGTGGGGACCCGTCGCCCCCTCCCCATACCGTCGCCACCAAGCCGTCCGCGTCGCCCACCCAATGAGGGTGATCAGGGACGCGGTACGGCTCGGCGGCGACCGCCAGGCCAACCCCCCACTCCGCGAGGACTTGGGACATCAAGTCCTGTGCCGCGCGGCAGTGGTTGAGGTTGGCCTGGAGGAGGAGGCGGGGCGGCATTAATTAATGGCCGCGCCAGCCTCCTCCCGGCCGTCCGTACAGTGACGGGCTTGGGGGCGGCCGAACCCAACAAATTAAATACAGCGTGCAACTACATTTGGGAACGGTACAAGATACCGCGCCGATAGTCAAGACGAGAGCGTACATCGTACACAAAATTACGAGCTACGCCTCGCCCTTGGCCGGTGCACTCAAATGCTACGCGCTGCGGGATCTGCCGCTTGCAGATCCAAATCCAGCTTCCGGTCAACCGATTGAAGTGTTAATCGGTGCGGACCTGTACGCGCAAATTATTCGACCGGGTTTCCGTCGAATAAGCAGTACAGGTCCAATCGCCCAAGAAACTGCATTTGGCTGGATTCTTTCCGGCCCAATAAATGCTAAGGGCAATAGAAACAAAACTTTGCGGACGTTGCACTGTAACGTCCTCGAATCGCTGGACACGGCGATTCGCAAGTTTTGGGAAGTCGAAGAACTCCCTTCGACCTCGGTACACACCAAGGCGGAGGAGGAGTGTGAAACGCACTTCCAAAAAAAAACCGTCGCTCGAGATGCGACAGGACGGTTTGTCGTCCGATTGCCTTTCTCTCACCCGAGGACGGACGAAGCGTTAGGAAACTCCTATCGAATCGCTCTCTCCGCCCTTGGGAGGTTGAGGAAAAAATTGGACACAGACCAGACCCTCATAAGAGAATATACGAAGTTTCTCGAGGAATATGAGGAGCTGGGCCATATGACTCGCATACAGCCTATTGACGAGACCAGACTCTATATTCCGCATCGAGCGGTCATACGCACCGAGAGTGCAACGACTAAATTAAGAGTCGTATTTAACGCGACAAGCCGAACTACCGGCGGTCGTTCATTAAATGACATCCTACACGTAGGTCCAAAATTGCAGAACGACATCACGTCAGTCTTGACCCGATGGCGTCTGTATGAATACGTGTTGGTGGCCGACATAGAGAAAATGTTCCGACAGATTCTCGTCGCCCAGCAGAATCGTCGTTTTCAATGCATCCTATGGCGCACACCCGACAACGAACAGCTCAATGCGTTCGAATTAAATACCGTAACGTACGGTACGGCGTGTGCACCATACCTGTCGATGCGAACCCTCCTTGAGTTAAAAAATCAGGATGGGCACAGGTACCCCCTTGCCGCCCCGATTCTCGAGCAGGACATTTATGTAGACGACGTTTTTATGGGAGCACCCGATACGTCTTTGTTGGAGAAAATTCGTAACCAAGTTTGCGAGCTCCTACAAAGGGGTGGGTTTAAGCTGCGAAAATGGGCAGGGAATTCGCCATTGTTATTGCGAAATATCCCCCAGAGCGCTCACTCCCACGCCGTCGACCTTACCTTGTTCGATGACAGCGAATTAAAGGTATTAGGTTTACGCTAGATACCGTCCGGCGATTATTTTTACTTCAATCTGCAACGGTTTCAGCCGTCTGCCTTGCCGATGACAAAACGAAATTTGTTTTCGGAGATTGCTAAGTTGTTCGATCCGCTCGGCTGGTTATCACCAGTCGTGATTCGCGCAAAGATTCTGATGCAATCCCAATGGCTGGAGAAAATCCAGTGGGATGATCAAATCTCAGCGAATACGCTCAATACGTGGAATACGTTTTGCGTGGATTGGAGCAGCTTAAATAAGCTAAAAATCCCCAGATGGATTAATTATGGAGCCGACACAATTTCCGTGGAAATTCAGGGATTTTGTGACGCTTCGCTCGCAGCCTACTCAGCGGTCACTTACTTACGAGTGACCACAATGAGCAATGTCACCTCCTCGTCATTGATAATGGCAAAAACGCGAGTGGCTCCAATTAAAACGCAGTCAATTCCTGTACTGGAATTGAACGGCGCCGTGCTGCTCGCCGAGCTTATTGTGCACGTGGAGAAGTCACTTTCATTGAAGGTCGACAGAATAATCTGCTGGACAGATTCCACGATCGCATTGGCATGGTTGAGAAAGCACGCCTCCACATGGAAGGTTTTAATCGCCAACCGTGTGTCAAAGGTCCAAACGTTACTTCCGAAGGCTGAATGGAGGCACGTTCCCATCCGCTTCAATCCTGCGGATCTGAATTCGCGCGGAGTGGAAGCTGCGGAACTCCTTCAATCTAAGCTGTGGATTTCAGGACCAAGTTGGCTAACGGAATCGAAAGATTGTTGGCCGAAAACGCCTTCGTCCATCGAGACCGAAGAAGGGAAGCGCAAAGTGCACGCCCACGTAGCAATTCCGGAGAAAGAATGGGAATTTGTATTTCGATTCTCGACCTGGAATAAGCTACTTCGTGTAACCGCATACTGTCTCCGACTGAGGGGACCGATGCAAGGTGAGCGAAGGTCGTATGATGCGAAGATCGTTGACGCGTCTGAGATGCAGCTCGCAAGCGAGAGAATTGTCCGCTACATCCAGCGCACGCATTTTGCAAAGGAGTACCGGTGTTTGAAAAACCATCGAAAAATCCCAGCAAAATCAACATTAAAAAGTCTGAACCCTTTTCTCGATGACAAAGATGTCTTGAGAGTCGGAGGCAGACTGGAAAATACAACACTGTCATGGGAAACCAAGCACCCCATAATTTTGCCGAAACATCACGTTTCCACGATGATAATTCGGCAGTGCCACATTGACACGTTGCACGGGGGATTGCAGTTGACCATGTACACAGTAAGACAAAGATTTTGGATTCTCGGCTGTCGAAATGCAGCGCGAACGGTAATCCACGGATGCATGCGATGCGTTAGATGGAGGGCAAAAACCTCCACGCAAATCATGCAGGATTTAATACCTGAGCGTTGCCGCGAGGCGAGAGCATTTTCGAACTGTGGAGTGGATTATGCGGGACCTTTTCGTGTCCGCGACTCCGCCGGTCGAGGAAAAACCGCCCACAAAGCGTACATAGCAGTTTTTGTCTGTTACGCGACACGGGCCATCCACATCGAACTCGTCCACGATTATACGACGAGTGCCTTTTTGGCAGCATTAGATCGATTCATTGCACGAAGGGGAGTTCCGTCCTGCATTTTCAGTGACAATGAAACGAACTTTGTCGGGGCAGATCGAGAATTACGCGAAAATTTCGAAGCAGTGTACAACACGCAAGAAATGCGTAATAAATGCAGTCAAAAAGGAATTAGATGGAAATTTAACCCACCGAGTGCACCGCACTTCGGTGGCATGCAAGAGGCCGGTGTGAAATCGGTGAAATTTCACCTGAAGCGGACTCTGGGCGAATTCACTCCCACAAGCGAAGAGTTACAAACATTGCTTTGTAAAATCGAAGCAAGTTTAAACTCGCGACCGATTGCCGCTTTGAGTGATAGCCCGGACGATTACGCGCCGCTCACACCGGGGCATTTCTTAGTCGGGAGTCCGCTGAACGCGCTTCCGACGCAATCAGTGGAAATTGAAAAACTCTCCCGTTTGACACGATGGAGGGCGATTCAAAAATTCCACGAACAAATCTGGAAGCATTGGACACGTGATTATCTCACGCACCTCCAGAATCGTTATAAGTGGCGTACAGCCCAAAAAACATTAAAACTAAACGACTTAGTTTTAGTGCAAAATCCTCTCCTCCCCTCGAATCAATGGGAAATGGGACGAGTAGAGGAGGTATTCACCGGCAGGGATGGAAATGCACGTGTTGTTAAAATACGCACGGAAAAATCCATTTTTACGCGACCTATTACGCGGTTGTGTAAACTACCTGTGGAAGAAACCGAGTCGGCGACGCCGACGAGGTCACATAAAAACCATAACATCCAACGGCCGAAAGTGATCGAGAGGTGAGAAACGACCGTTTCTAGAAATAAACGGTGTTGATTCTCACCTGACCGTTGTCACTAAAAGTTCAAACGGATTAGTGGGGGTTACGAATCCACCAATCTGAGTTGGATTATTGGTAGGGTGTATCGAGTAATCCGAGCGCCCCCGAATCGTAACGGAATTCGCAGAATCGAAAACCGCTCAGTTCCTAAACGACAGCAATGAGCGACGCAAGCTTTGAAGTTAGTTCGGTCGCCGATAGCCGGGAGGAAGAGCTTTCGATCTCGGGCGACCCCGAGATCGACGAAAGGTTCGTACGCATTCTTCAGCTGGGCGAAGCATCTAGATCGGGGGGCTCCACCCAGGTACCCGAACCACCGGCGGAGCCCGAAATCACATTGTGTTTCGGTAGAGAGACGTTCAAGATCCCGGCACGGATCCCGTTGACCTCCCGAAAATACCACTGCCGGTTTCCCGGAGGGCAGTATGTAATACGATGGGGCCCGGAGGGACAACTCCGGTCCTGTAACTGGAAGGCAGACAAGCCCGCGGACCCCATCCCACCACCCGCGCCGACCACGACCACGGCCACGGCCACGGCCATGGCCACCTCCGCGGAGGGAGGACCGCGGCGACAAAGCCGTAAAAGGAGGAAGCCGGCGAAATCCGTACCGGCCACCCCTGCACCGTCCACCAGCGGCCTGCAGCCGCCAGCCCCTACAGGCCCGCAGGCTAAGAAGAAAAAACGAACTTGGCAGCCGGCGTTCGGTCAGATCGCCATGGCTTTCGCCATGGCGGACCAGATGCTGACGACGTCGATGCGGTTCCTTCAGCAGGCTGCAGCTGGTCAATCGTAAGTACTTTTGATTTTTTACAATTAAAAGTGCGCGAGTTCTCTCTCTCCGCGTAAAAAAGTGACCGTACGGGACTACCGCGTTCTCCGGGTATTGCACAATTCGTGCAAGGGGGGCGGTATGTTTAAATATGTTAAAAAACTATTTAAAATCGCGTTAGTCTGAAAACATTAAATTCTCGGCTGTGATTCCCGTATCCGTTTGTGTACGTGACACTGCGGAAGGTTAAGCGTTCGTCAGGTTCGTTGAACGTTCGGACGATTTAAAACCGCGGCCGTTTACGTGTTTTTGTACGCCGACCTCACGCGAAGATTCGCTTCGCACCGGTTTAAACGGTATCGTGACGTCAGCGTCGAGAGAGAGAACCGTATGATATATTGAAAAGAGATCGACAGCTGAATTCGGCAGCGCCGCGTCGCGACGACAAGGCGCGACCGAGTCTTCGTCTGTCGATCCGCGATGATATTCGCAATTATTCACGAGCCGACTGCCAACGGGAGCGGATCCCAGAAGATCTCGCTCCTCAAGTACGGACTCGCATATAACATTCGGACTTGTATAACAAAGAATTCTCGCCGTTGCTGCGGTTAGAGTTTCCCAGAGCAATCTACCTGCGACAAAAGGGAGGTCGTAATACACGCTGCGCGTGACGCGACCGCCTTCGCTAGGAAGGATTGTACGTTGCAGTCGTTGCCGCGACCGCGACGTAAGGGACTCAGGGTGCACCCACCCAGAATCCCTTTAAAGCTATACGGCTTTGGAGCCTCCCAAAGGTCATACCGTTGAATCGGTACCACCTCGTGGAGTGCTCTTCGTGCAAAGGTCGCTGAAAAACCCTCTCCAGAAACCTGTCGGTGTACGAGTCGACCGTACACCCTACGGAGGAGTTCGGGTTCAAGGTCGCCTCACCTTCCGTCACGCCGCCTACCAAATACGGTCCCCGTGCAACACGGTCGCCAGGTAGGCTTTATAGTGCGGTTGGACCCGCGAGGGATTTTTTGCAAAGGACACTTTACTGTCACGGTCCCCGGTAGAAACGGTCGCCGTGCAGTAATTTTACAGTGTCGCAGGAAATCACCTCGCACGACGTTCCTACGTCACCCGCACGGAGAGCGTGCTCACGGGATCCACCCATTTGGAGCTTTACGACCTCCATTTGGTGACCCGTCCGTGACTAAGTCGCCCCCGACAGATACGAGTGAATTCTCTTCTGTTCAGGGTAAAAGTATCGCTGATAATTTCAATAAATAATTATCAGCGAACAAGTACAAATTTACAGTCCACTGATTCACGTTAAACGACAGCTGATTCCCCCCTCCCAGCGCACCGATGGTCGCTAGGAGAGCGAGGCGAACAGCTGACGAGCGTGTTTACGATACGTGTATGCACGCATTTAATCTGAACGAACCTTTGTTACAGCAACCAAGGTCCATCCCAACTGGGGCAACGCCGGTGAAGCCTCACCCCCGGCTGGATTATAAAATAATTCTTGTTTTGTAATTTATATTTTTTTATTTTTCTTCATTTTTTTTGTTAAATTTAAATAAAAGGCTTGTCGCAGAGCGACAAGCGAAAATTACAAAATAAAAACTTATCAATCACTTTCCCTAGTATTTCCCTCGTCCTGACCCCGGTTAGAACCCTTAGTTTCTAACAATTTCGCTCGTCCGGACCCCGGTTAGAACCCTTAGTTTCTAATACATGCAGTGAGCTAGAAAGCAAGCAGTCAGCTGGAAAGCAAGCAGCAGGCTATTAAGAAATGAATTAGCAATTAAGCAAGCAGTAAGCTAGTGAGGAAGCAGTATGTTAGAATGAAACCAGCAAGCTAGTAAGCAACCAGTGAGCTAGTAAGCAACCAGTGAGCTAGTAAGCAAGTAGTAAGCTAGAAAGCAAGCAGCAAGCTAGTAAGCAAGTAGTGAGCTAGTAAGCAAGCAGTGAGATAGTAAGTGAGCAGCGAGGTAGTAACGAAGCAGTGATCTAGTAAGCAAGCGGCAGGCTGGTAAGAAAGCAGTTAACTAATAAGGAAGTACTATGCTAGTAAGGAAGCAGTAAGCTAGTAAGCAAGCAATGAGCTAGTAAGCAAGCAGTAAGCAAGTAGGCAAGCAGTGAGCTACTAACGAAGCAGTTAGCTTGTTGCAAAGAAGTAAGCTGGTAAGCAAGCTGGAAGCTAGTAAGGAAGCATTCGTCTGGCAACAGGGCAGTAAGTTAATAAGAAAGCAGTAATCTAGTAAGCTAGCAGTAAGCCAGTAAACAAGCAGTGAGCTAGTAAGCGAGGAGGAAGCTAGCAAGGAAGCAGTAGGATAGAAAGCATCCGGTAATCTAGTGTGCAAGCATTAAGCTGATAAGGAAGCAGTATGATAGTAAGCAAGCAGTAAGCAAGTAGGCAAGCAGATGGGGGGTCTATCGTGGATGTTGGATTCGCGACCCCCAACGCCGTGCGCATGGTGTCGGGGTGGCACGTGGTCGCGGGGGCAGAGACACTCTCGGACCACCGGTATAACCGGATGGAGGTCTCTGCCGCCGCGGGGGATGCATCCCGACACCACCGTCCGGGTGGTAACCCACCGCGCCGCTGGGCGCTTCGGCGCCTGGACAAGGACGCCCTGATGGCAGCTGCCCTCGCTGCAACTTGGCCGCAGGGGGCGGCCGAGGTGCCGAGTATAGAGGAGGAGGTCGCCCGGCTCGGAGGGGTGGTCGCGAACATATGTGACGCGGCAATGCCCCGGGTCGGGCGGGCTTCCCCTCGCCGGGCGGTGTACTGGTGGTCGGCCGCGATCGCGGAAATGCGAGACGCGAGTGTCAGCGCCCGACGCCAGTACACCCGCGCGCGCCGTCGTCTACGGAGAGACGATAGCGTGGCGCGAGCGAGGGCAGATGACCTGTATGAGGCATAACGCATGTCACGGATGGCTCTGCAGGTCGCCATCAAACGGGCCAAGACCCGGGCATGGAAGGAGCTCCTCGAGACCCTTGATGACGACCCTTGGGGGCGCCCTTATAAGGTGGTGCTGAACAAGCTCCGCCCGTGGGCGCCCCCCGTCACCGAGGGTCTTGACCCCCGGCTGCTGGAGGGCGTGGTCAATACTCTCTTCCCAATTGGGGAGATGGGACCACGTCCTCCGGCAGAGGCGACGGCCCCGTTGGAGTGGGTGGCCGAGCCGGGGGTCACGCAGGGGGAGCTGGCCGCGGCCATCAGACGGCTCGGGGCGCGTAACACGGCCCCGGGTCCGGATGGTGTGCCTGGCCGGGTTTGGGTCTTAACCCACGGCGTCATTGGGGCCGACCTCAGGCGGTTGTTTAACCGATGCCTGAGAGACGGGCGATTTCCCCCCAGTTGGAAGGTGGCGAGGATGGTCCTCCTCCGGAAGGAGGGTCGGCCCGCGGAGTCTCCATCCGCATACCGGCCCATCTGTCTTCTCGACGAGGTGGGCAAGCTCTTCGAGCGAGTGATTGCTGCCCGCCTCGTCGAGCACCTGTCGCGGGGTGCCCCGGGCCTAGCCGACTGCCAGTACGGTTTCCGGGGGGGCCCGGTCGACGGTCGACGCGATCAGTCGAGTCAGGGTCCTCTCGGAGTCGGCCGTCTCCCGGGGAGGGGTGGCATTGGCAATATCCTTGGATATTGCCAATGCCTTTAACACCCTCCCCTGGGAAGGGATAAGGAGGGGACTCGAATATCATCGGGTACCCTCGTGTCTCAGGGCAGTCATCGGGGATTATCTCCGCGGCAGGTGGATCGAGTATCCGGGCCGGGATGGTGATATGCGGAGGGAGGTGTACTGCGGTGTTCCGCAGGGGTCGGTCCTCGGGCCACTCCTGTGGAACATCGCGTACGACGCGGTGTTGCGGGCCGACCTCCCCGACGGCGTCAGTGCCGTGTGTTACGCAGATGACACACTGGTGCTGGCCGTCGGGGCTCAGTGGGGGAGGGCCAAGCGCCTCGCCGAGGAGGGGGCGCAACGCGTCGTCGACCGGATCAGGGGGATGGGGATGACGGTGGCGGTCCATAAGACCGAGGTGATACCGTTCCATTCACCTCGGCAGGATCCGCCACCTCCTCTGATCCGGGTGGGTGGGGCTGATATCGAGGTGAAGCCCCGGATGAGGTATCTGGGGCTGATCCTCGATAGCCACTGGCGCTTCGAGGAGCATTTCCGCTGCCTGGTTCCCCGGTTGGAGAGGATGGTCTCGGCTTTAGGCCGGATCCTCCCCAACCTGGGGGGCCCGGCGGGACGAGTTCGCCGCCTCTATGTGGCAATGGTTCAGTCGGTGGCCCTATACGGGGCCCCCGTCTGGGCGGACGACCTGGCGGCCTCCCGGCGCAGCATGACGATGCTGCGTCGGGTGCAGAGGCGGATGGCGCTGAGGGTCGTCCGCGGCTACCGGACCGTGTTGCATGAGGCGGCGACGGTTCTTGCGGGGATGCCGCCCATGGATCTCCTCGCGCGGTCGCACGCGATGATGTATCGTCATCGTGTCGACTGTCGCGCGGGAGTGAGGGCTGTCCCGGGAGAGCAGGAACCTGCTTGGGGCGATTGGCCCTGCCAACTGCGGGCCACCGGACAGTCGCGGCTGTTCGGCCACTCCTGTGTGAGTGGCTGGACAGAGGCCATGGAAGCCTTACTTAGCGGATGGCACAGGTATTTTCCGGGCATGGTAGCTTCGGAAGATACCTGTGCCGGATAGGGAAGGAGCCGACGGCGCGTTGCTGCCATTGTGACGCCGAGCAGGACACGGCTGATCATACCCTCCAGGTATGCCCAGCGTGGGAGGGGGAGCGCCGTGTCCTGGTCGGCGTCATAGGGCGGGATGTCTCGCTGCCGGGTGTGGTGCGCGCCATGCTCGGCAGCGAGAGCAAGTGGAGGGCCGTGGCCTCCTTCTGCGAGACCGTAATGCTGCAGAAGGAGGCCGCGGGAAGGGAGCGCGAGCATCTGCGGCGCGCTAAGGCTCGTGCTCGTATGGTGGCGCGAGGGTGTCGCCCGGGCGCCAGGCGTCGCGGGCGGCGGCCTTTGCGCGGCGGATGACCCTGGCTGGGAGGGGGACCCTGAGGGGAGCCTCCTCCCGCCAGGCGGCTATGGGTCGGACCGGGTGGGTCCGGCCCACGGGGAGGCACCCTCCGTGGCCTGGAGCGGCCATGAGCTCCCGGCCGCCGAGGGGTAGAAACGGGGTCGCAGGCGGTTGCGAGTTGGGGCTCGCAGCCCGCCACTAAATGTGGCTCCGGGACGGATGGCGGCGGGAGGGAGTGGCCCCGTCCTGCCGCTATGAGATAGAGTGTCTACCGGGGGGACCGTTTGTCCCCCCCGGGGATGGGCGCAAAGCGCGGGCACGGGGAGGGTACCGGAAGAATGCTTCGAGCGGTTCCCGGTATCCTCCCAAATCGTGCGAAAGGGTCACCGTGGGGTTTTTAGTGGGTAGGTCCCGCGCCCGTCATTCTACGGGCGCGGGGAATTCCACACAACCCTCCCGCCTCTCCCCAAAGAGGTGGGAGGGAGTCTTTTGAAGATTTTCCCCACGACAAAAAAAAAAAAAAAAAAAAAAAAAGTAGGCAAGCAGTGAGCTGGCAAGCCAGGACGAAGCTAGTAACGAAGCAGTATACTAGTAAGCAAGCAGTGAGCTAGCATGCAAGAAGTAAGCTTGTGAGCAAGCACTAAGTTAGTATGCCCTCAGGGGCTGTGTTCGGCAATCATCGGCCGCAGTACGGGGCGTAGCGACCCCGAAGTTCCTGATGCTAATCACACCGTAAGACTCCTGTTGGTCGTCACAACGACCCATCCACAATTCCTTCTTTGGTTTTGTGAATGGTGCGTGACAGACAGGAGGAACGGGTGCTTTGGCTTAACCGCCCAGGCCGCGAGTATGGCGACTCTATAAAATCGCCCTCGAATCCTAGGCTATGGTGCTCGGCGATGGGATGCATGGTTGGGGGAGAAGCCCCAATCCCTAGCGACCACCTCGGGGGACACCTGCTGAACCCCCGGATTATTAGGCTTGCCCGGGTAAGACGGCTCTGCCCGGGTGGACCTTTTCTCCGACCTACTCGGGGGAACTAAATGGATTTTCATGACAAAACGGGGTTGGGGCGGGTTATTGCGGAGAGGGAGGTCGAAGACGGTGTTGGGGCTAGGGTGATGGCGCTCCCGCCTTACTCAGCGCCTTGCCCGGCTTCGTGGAGGGCGGAGGAGGACGACGAGACTGCGTCAGTCTCATCCTTCTCCTCCACCAGGAGCCACATAGGTTCCACGGGGAAGCGGACGGGGCAGGCCGTCGCGGAGTGAGTAGGGCAATGAGCCCGGTGGTAATGGTGAGTTGCCTCAGGGACGAGGTAGCCGAGGAGATTTCCGAGAGGATATCCTCGTCTCTGATGCGGGTGGAGATGGTGGCCGCACTCTGCTCCTTTAAGGGGCAGAAGAGCGGCGGCGCAGAGGCCCTGAGAGAGGCTGCGCAAAAGATGTGGGAGGCGGCGCAGGAGCTGAGCGGACGGAATGTCCGTCTGCAGCTCCTGTTGGAGTAGGAGGGTCGGGGGAGGATGTGGGCAGAGGCGAGCTGGAATGGCGCGGCCCGCCCTCCAATCCTCCCACCTGCTCCGCCGCGTGCCCCGGCGGTGGCAAAAAAGCTGGGTACGGCAGAAGTGGTGCGAGGCTCAACAGGCCCTTCCGCCCGCACTCCGTCCGCGCAGAGTTCCCCGTTCTCCTCAGAGGACGAGGGACCGCCTTCCGGGATGAGCTCGTCCCCGGTAGAGCGGTTAGCAGGAAGGCGGTGACCCCACGACCAATACCGGTACAATCGGGGAAGGCGAAGGTGGGGGGAGCGAAGGTTCCGCCCACCGTGGTCACTCCGGGGCCTCGGGTCGCAGCATCCAAGGGGGCCAGACAACCCGCGGTCCTGGGTCTGACGCCATCCATGGCAACGTCTCAAGGGGGGGGGGGGTGTCCTGGAGCGGGGTGGTTGGGCGGAATGCGAGGAGGGCGGGGAGGAAGGCCTCGCAGCCGCAACCTCCGCCCTCGCCACACACGGCCAAAGTAAAGGCCGCGAAGACGCAACATTGGCGCCCCCCCAAAACGGCAGCGGTGGCGTTGACCGTCGCGCAGGGTGGCGACCTGACCCTCGCGGCGGCGATGCAGCTCGCCAAGGAGAACATCTCCCTGGATGAGCTTGGCATCGCTTCCGTGACGGCGAAGCGTGCGGTGACCGGGGGTCTCCTGCTGGAGATCCCTGGAGCGGTGGGCGGGGAGAAGGCGGACCGACTCGCCCAGAGGCGCCGGGAGCAGCTGGGCGCGCAAGGTGTCCAGGTCGCCAGGCCCACGAAGCGCACGGAGATGCGCGTTTGTGGGCTGGACGACTCGGTCACAGCGCAGGAGGTGTCTCATGCCCTAGCGAGGGCGGGGGACTGCCCCGAAGGAGACGTGCGGATCGGAGAGATCCGCAGGTCTCCTTCCGGCCTGGGGTCGGTGTGGGCCCGGTGCCCGCTCTCCGCTACCCGCAAAGTGGCGGAATCCTGGAGGGTTTTGGTGCGTTGGGTTTCGGCGCGAATGGAGATACTTTCGCCGCGTCCACTCCAGTGACACCGCTGCCTCGAGTTGGGGCACGTGAGGCAGTGGTGCACCTCGCCGGTGGACCGCAGCGGTCAGTGTTACCGCTGCGGAGCGAAAGACCACCGCGCGAGCCAGTGCTCGGCGGCCCCCCACTGCCCGCTATGTGCGGACATGTGGAGGCCGGCAGACCAGAGGGTGGCGAGCAAAAAGTGCTCCCCCCCCTCTCGGAAGAGGAGGCGAATCGGCCCTCTCCGGTTCAGGCTCCGCGGTTGGTGGCAGCGTCCACAATGGAGGTGGACGGTGCCACGGGGACGGACAGCCGGGAGGAGGCTGGGGCGGCCGCTAAGTAATGCCGCCCCGTCTCCTCCTCCAGGCCAACCTCAACCACTGCCGCGTGGCACAGGACTTGATGTCATAGATCCTCGCGGAGTGGGGGGTTGTCCTGGCGGTCGCCGCCGAGCCGTACCGCGTCCTTGATCACCCTCATTTGGTGGGGGACGCGGACGGCTTGGTGGCGGCGATATGGGTAGGAGGCGACGGGTTCTCACCCTTCTCCATCTTGGAGCGCGATCGCGGCCCGGCCGGTGCTGGTCCTGGAGGACTTTAACGTCAAGTCGGTGGCGTGAGGATCCCCCAGGACCTCCGTTCGCGGTTAGATCCTGGGCGACTGGACGACCGGGCTCGACCTACGGTTACTGAACAGGGGGTCGGAGCACACGTGCGTGCGGCGATATGGGGGGTCCATCGTGGATGTTGGATTCGCAACCACTAACGCCGTGCGCATGGTGTCGGGATGGCAGGAGTTTGGGGGGGGGGGCAGAGACACTCTCGGACCACCGGTATATTCGGATTGAGATCTCTGCCCCCGGATGTACATCCCGACACCGCCGCCCGTTTGGCGCCCCACCGCGGCTGGACGAGACGCCATGATGGCAGCTGCTCTCGCTGCAACTTGGCCGCAGGGGGCGGCCGAGTTGCCGTGCATAGAGGAGGAGGTCGCGCGGCTCGGAGGATTAGCCGCAAATATTGCGACGCGGCGATGCCCCGGGTCGGGCGGGCTTCTCCTCGCCGGGCGGTGTACTGGTGGTCGGCCGCGATCGCAGAATTGCGCATCGTGAGTGTGCGCGACCGAAAAGACGATGGCGTGGCGCGAGCGAGGGCAGATGACCTGTATGAGTCATACAGTATGGTTCGGGTTGCTCTGCAGGTCGCCATCAAACGGGCCAAAACCCGGGCATGGAAGGAGCTCCTTCAGACCCTCGATGACGATCCTTTGGGGGCGCCCGTATAAGGTGGTGCTGAATAAGCTCCGCCCGTAGGCGCCCCCTGTCACCGAGGGTCTTGACCCCCGGCTGCTGGAGGACGTGGTCAATACTCTCTTTCCAATTGGAGGGGGAGGATCTCGTCTTCCGGCGGCGTCGGCTGTCCCAATTGAGTGGGTGGCCGAGCTGGGTGTCACGCAGGGGGAGATGGCCACGGCCATCAAACGGCTCGGGGCGCGTAACACGGCCCCGGGGCCGGATGGTGTGCTCGGCCTGGTTTGGGTTTTGACCCTGAGTGTCCTTGGGGCCGACCTCAGGCGGTTGTTTGACCGATGCCTGAGGGACGGGCGATTCCCCGCTAGTTGGAAACTGGCGAGGATGGTCCTCCTCCGGATTGCGGGTCGGCCCATAGAGTCTCCCTCCGGCATACGGGCCCATCTGTCTCCTCGACGAGGTGGGCAAGCTCTTCGAGCGCGTGATTGCCGCCCGCCTCGTTGAGCACGTGTCGCGGTGACTGCCAGTACGGCTTCCGGGAGGGTCGATCGACGATCGACGCGATAGCTCGCGTGAGGGCCCTCTCGGAGTCGGCCGTCTCCCGGGGAGGGGTGGCTTTGGCAGTATCCTTGGATATTGCCAAAGCCTATAACACCCTCCCCTGGGAAGAGATAAGGAGGGGGCTCGAAGATCATCGAGTCGCTCCTTATCTCAGGGCAGTCGTCGGGGATTATCTCCGTGGCAGGTGGATCGAGTATCCCGGCCGGGATGGAGATATGCGGAGGGAGATCTTCTGCGGCGTTCCGCAGGGGTCGGTCCTCGGGCCACTCCTGTGGAACGTCGCGTCCGATAAGGTATTGCGAGCCGACATCCCCGACGGCGACAGCGCCGTGTGTTATGCAGATGACACACTGGTGCTGGCCGTCGGGGCGCACTGGGGGAGGGCCAAGCGCCTCGTGGAGGAGGGGGCGCAGCGCGTCGTCGGTCGGATCAGGGGATGGGGATAACGGTGGCGGTCCATAAGACCGAGGTGATAGCATTCCGTTCACCTCGGCAGGATCCGCCACCCCTCCTGATCCGGGTAGGCGAGGGTGATATCGAGGTGAAACCGCAGATGAGGTATCTGGGGCTGATGCTCGATAGCCACTGGTGCTTCGAGGAGCATTTCCGTTCCCTGGTCCCCAAGTTGGAGGGGATGGTCGCGGCGTTAGGCCAAATCCTACTCTACTTGGGGGGCCCGGCTGGCAGAGTGCGCCGCCTCTATGTGGCAATAGTACAGTCGGTGGCCCTTTACGGGGCCCCCGTCTGGGCGGACGACCTGTCGGCCTCCCGGCGCAGCATGACGATGCTGCGTCGGGTGCAGAGGCGGATGGAGTTGCGGGTCGTCCGCGGGTACCGGACCGTGTCGCATGAGGCGTCGACGGTTCTTGCGAGTATGCCGGCCATGGACCTCCTCGTGCGGTCGCACGCGGTGCTGTATCGTCACCGAGTCGACCGTCGCACGGGGGTGGGAGCAGTCCCGGGAGCGCAGGAACCTGCTTGAGGCGATTTGAAGCACCAGGCTCGGCAGTTCGTGATGATCGCGTGGCAGGAGCGGTTGGCTCTGCGAACCGCCGGGCGCCGGACAGTCGGGGCTGTTCGGCCACTCCTGAGTGAGTAGCTGGACAGTGGCCATGGAAGCCTCACTTACCGGATGGCACAGCTGTTCTCCTGGCATGGCACCTTCGGGAGATACCTGTGCCGGATAGGGAAGGAGCCGACGGCGCGTTTCTGCCATTGTGACGCTGGGCAGGACACGGCTGAACATACCATCGAGATGTGCCCTGCGTGGGAGAAGGAGCGCCGTGTCCTGGTCAGCGTCATCGGGCGGGATGTCTCGCTGTCGGGCATAGTGCGTGCCATGCTCCGCAGCGAGGGGAAGTGGAGGGCTATGCCCACCTTCTGCGAGAGCGTAATGTTGCATAAGAGGGCCGCGGGCAGGGAGCGCGAACTTCAGCAGCGTGCTGGGGCTCGTGCTCGTGTGGTGGCAGGAGGGCGTCGCCCAGGTGCCGAGCATCGTGGGCGGCCCCCGCGGCGAGGCGGATGACCCTGGTTGGGAGGGGGTTCCGGAAGGGAGCCTCTTCCAGCCACGAGGCGCGGGGTCGGATCGAAGGGGCGTGGGAGTGCCACCCTAATTCCGCCCGGCGAATTGGGAGGCACCCTCGGTGGCATGGAGCGGCCATCAGCCACCAGCCGCCGAGGGGTAGAAACGGGGTCGCGAGCCCCAACTCGCAGCCGCCACTGAACGTGGGCCCGAGACGGATGGCATCAGGACGGTGTGACCTCGTCCTGCCGCCATGAGATAGCCTGACAGCCGGGGGTCCCCTTTGTCCCCCCGTGGATGGGCGCACAGCGCTGGCACGGGGAGGATACCGGAAGTATGCTTCGTGCGATAACCGGTATCCTCCCAAATCGTGCGGAAGGGTCACGGTGGGGTTTTTAGTGGGTAGGTCCCGCGTCCGTCATACCATGGGCGCGAGGAAACCACCCACACCCCACCGCCTCCCCAAAAAACTGGTGGGTGGGAGTCATACGAGGATTTTCTCCACGAAAAAAAAATGCACTAACCTAGTATGCAAGCAGTGAGGTAGTAAGCGAGGAGGAAACTGGTAAGCAAGGAGTACGTTAGTAAGCAAGCAGTAAGCTAGAAAACAAGCAGCAAGCTGGAAAGCAAGTAGCAACCTAGCAAGCTAGCAGTAAGCGAGTAAGCTAGCAGTGAGCTGGTAACCAAGCAGTAAGCTAGTAAGCCAGGAGGAAGCAAGTAAGCAAGCAGCATGTTAGAAAGAAAGCTGTATGCTAGTAAGCAAGCAGTAAGCTAGAAAGAAACATGTAAGCTAGTAAGCAAGCACCAGGCTAGTACGCAAGCAGTGTGCTAGTAAGCGAGGTGCAGGCCAGTATTAGAGCAGTTATCTAGTAAGCATGCAGTAAGCTAGTAAGGAAGCGCTAAGCTAGAGAGCAAGCAGCAGTCTAGTAAGCAAGCAGTAAGCGAGTATGCTAGCAGTAAGCTAGTAAGCAAGAAGGTGGCTATTAGGAAAGCAGTCTGCCAGTAAGCAAGCTGTGAGCTAGTAAGCGAGCAGGGACCTACTAACGACGCAGTAATCTAGTAAGCAAGGAGTAAGCAAGTAAGCAACCAGCAGGCTAGTCAGAAAGCACTAACCAAGTAAGCACGCAGTAAGCTAGTAAGCAAACAGTAAGCTAGCAGGCAAGAAGTGAGCTGGTAAGCGATCAGGAAGCTAGTAGGGAAGCAGTATGCTAGTAAGCAAGCAGTGAGATAGTAAGAAAGCAGTAAGAAGGTAAGCAAGCATTGAGCTAGTAAGGGACCAGGGAGCTAGTAAGGAAGCATTACGCTATTGAGCATGTAGTAAACTAGTAAGCAAGCAGTAAGCTATAAAGTAAGCAGCAGGCTGGTAAGCAAGCAGTAAGCTAGTAAGCAAGCAGTGAGCTAGTAAGAAAGCAGTATACAAAGTAAGCAAGCAGTGAGCTAGAAAGCAAGCAGCAAGCTAGCAAGCAAGCACTAAGCTAGGAAGCGGTATGCTAGTAAGCAAACAGTAAGTTGGAAAACATGCAGCAGGCTAGTAGGAAAGCCGTTTAATATTCAGCATGCAGTAAATTAGTAAGCACGCAGTAAGGTGGAAAGCAAGCAGCGGGCTAGTAAGGAAGCAGTTAGCTATTGAGCAAGCAGTAAACTATTAAGAAACGAGTAAGCTTGTAAGCATGCAGTACGCCAGTAAGAAAGCATTTTGCTAGAAAGGAAGCAGTATCGTAGTAAGTAAGCAGTAAGCTAGTAAGCAAGCAGTAAGATAGTAAGCAAGCTGTAAGTTAGTAAGCAAGCAGCAAGCTAGTAAACAAGAAGTAAGCGAGTAAGCTAGCAGTAAGCTAGTAAGCAAGAAGCAAGCTAGTAAGCGAGCAGGGAGCTAGTAAGGGAGCAGTATGACCGGAAGCAAGCAGTAAGCTAGCAAGCAACCAGTGAGCTTGTAAGCAAGCAGTAAGCTGGTCAAAAAGCAATTACCTATTAAGCAAGCAATAAGCTAGCATGCAAGTAGTGTGCTAGTAAGCGAGGTGGAAGCTAGCATGCATGCAGTCCCTCAGGGGCTGCCAGCCTTTCAGCTGCAGTATGGGCTTAACGAACCCGCGGTACCCGAGTCATACACACACCGTAAGCCTCCTGTTGGTCGTCACAACGACCCATTCACAATTCCCTATTGGTTTTGTGAATGGTACGTGACGGCAGGAGGAACGGGGGTCTTGGCTTAACCGCCTGGGCCACGAGTATGGCGACTCTATAAAATCGCCCTCCAATCCTAAGCTATGGTGCGCGGCGATGGGATGCATGGTTGGGGGAGAAGGCCCAATCCCAAGCGACCACCTCCGGGGAACCTGCCGAACCCCCGGAGTATTAGGCTTACCCGGGTAAGGCGGCTCTGCCCGGGTGGACCTTTATTTCCGACCATCTCGTGGGATAATTATGGACACAGAAAATAAAATGGGGATGGGGCGGGTTTTGTCGGTTGGGGAGGACGGAGACGGGGTTGGGGTTAGGGTGGCGGCGCTCGCGCCCCACTCAGCGCCAGGTCCGGCATCGTGGAGGGTGGAGAAGGACGACGAGACGGCGTCGGTCTCATCCTTCTCCTCCAGCACGAGCCACATAGGCTCTAACAGGAAGAGGACGGGGCAGGCCGTCGTCGAGGTGGGCGGGGCGATGAGCCCGTCGGTGAGGCTGAGTTGCCTCAGGGACGAGGTGACCGAGGAGATATCGGAGAGGATCTCCTCGTCCCTGAGGCGGGTGGAGAAAGTCGCCGCTGCCTGCGCCTTTAAGGGGCAGAAAAGCGGTGGCGCGGAGGCCCTGAAGGCCGCGGCGGAGGAAATGAGGGAGGCGGCGCGGGAGCTCAGAGGGCGGAACGCCCGTCTGCAGCTCCTGTTGGAGGAGGAGCGACAGGGGAGGAGGAGGGCAGAGGCGCTGTGGAACAGCGCGGCCCTCCCTCCCATCCACCCTCCTCCTCCACCGCCGCGTCCCTCGGCGGAGGTAAATAAGCGGAGTGCGGCGGCAGTGGTGCGGGGCACCGCGGGCCCCTCCACCCGCACTCCGCCCGTGAAGAAGCCCCGTCCTCCTCAGAAGACGATCTTCTGAGGAGGATTGGGGACATGATTGATGGCAAGGTGGCCGCCTTCCGGGAGGAGCTCCTCGCCGGAAGAGCGGTCAGCAGGATGGCGGTGCCTCCCCGACCTGTTCCGGTACAGTCGGGGAAGGCAAAGAAGGGCGGAGTGAAGGCTCCGCCCAGCGTTGCGGCACCAGGGCACCGGGTCGCGACCCCCAAGGGGGGTGGTGTACCCGTGGTCGCGGTGGTCGCGTCCTCCACAGCACCCTCCCAAGGGGGGGTGGCGTGGAGTGAGGTGGTGGGGCGGAAGGCGAAGCGGGCGGCGAGGAAGGCCTCGCAACCGCAGCCTCCGCCTCCGCCGCCGGCGGCCAAGGTAAAGGCCGCGAAGGTCGGGAAGGCACGACCAGGTCGTCCCCCAAAAACGGCAGCGGTGACGCTGACCGTTGCGCAGGGGGGCGAAGAGGGCCGTGACCGGGGGTCTCTTGCTGGAGATCCCCGGTGCAGAAGGCGGCGCGAAGGCGGATCGTCTCGCCCAGAGGCTCCGGGAGCAGCTGGGCGAGCGAGGTGTCCGGGTCGCCCGGCCCACGAAGCGCACGGAGATGCGCGTTTGTGAGCTGGACGACTCGGTCAGCGCACAGGATGTGTCCCGTGCCCTTGCGAGGGCGGGGGACTGTCCTGTGGAGGACCTGCGGATCGGAGAGATCCGCAGGTCGCCCTCCGGCCTCGGGTCCGTGTGGGCCCGGTGCCCCCTCTCCGCCGCCCGTAAGGTGGCGGAATCCGGGAGGGTGTTGGTGGGGTGGGTTTCGGCGCGAGTGGAAATCCTCGCGCCGCGCCCGCTCCAGTGTCACCGCTGCCTCGAATTGGGGCACGTGAGGCAGTGGTGCACCTCGCCGGTGGACCGCAGCGGTCAGTGTTACCGCTGCGGTGCCAAAGAGCACCGTGCGAGCCAGTGCTCGGCGGCCCCCCACTGCCCGCTGTGTGCGGACATGGGGAGGCCAGCCGATCATAGGGTGGGGAGCAAGAAGTGCTCCCCCCCCCCTCCCGGAAGGAGAGGAAGAGGCGGGCTGCACCGGCTCCGGTGCCGAGGGCGGTGGCATCGTCCTCCAAGGAGGTGGACGGTGCTACGGGGACGGACGGCCGGGAGGAGGCTGGCGCGGCCATTAATTAATGCCGCCCCGCCTCCTCCTCCAGGCCAACCTCAACCACTGCCGCGCGGCACAGGACTTTTTTTTTTTTTTTTTTTTTTTTTGTCGTGGGGAAAATCTTCGAAAGACTCCCTCCCACCTCCTTGGGTGAGGTGGGGGGGGGGGTGTGTGGGATTCCCCGCGCCCGTACAACGACAGGCGCGGGACCTACCCACTAAAAACCCCACGGTGACCCTTCGGCACGCTTTGGGAGGATACCGGGAATCGCTCGAAGCATTCTTCCGGTATCCTCCCCGTGCCCGCGCTTTCGCGCCCATCCCCCGGGGGGACAATCGGTCCCCCCAGTAGACACACTGCCTCATAGCGGCGGGACGGGGCCACTCCATCCCGCCGCTATCCGTCCCGGGGCCGCGTTTAGTGGCGGCTGCGAGCCCCAACTCGCAACCGCCCGCGACCCCGTTTCCACCCCTCGGCGGCCGGGCGTTCATGGCCGCACCAGACCGCCGAGGGTGCCTCCCCTTGCGTCGGACCGGTAGGGGGAGGCACTTCTACCCCCAACCGGTCCGACCCGGCGCCGCCTGGCGGGAGGAGGGTCCCCTCAGGACCCCCCTCCCAGCCTAGGTCATCCGCCACGCCGAGGCGGCCGCCCGCGACGCCTCGCGACCGGGCGACGACCTCGGGCCACCGCACAAGCGCGAGCTTCAGCGCGCCGCTGAAGCTCGCGCTCCCTCCCCGCGGCCTCCTTCTGCAACATTACGTTCTCGCAGAAGGAGGCCACAGCCCTCCACTTCTCCTCGCTGCCGAGCATGGCGCGCACCACGCCCGGCAGCGAGACATCCCGCCCGACGACGCCGACCAGGACGCGGCGCTCCCCCTCCCACGCGGGGCATACCTCCAGGGTATGATCCGCCGTGTCCTGCTCAGCGTCGCAGTGGCAGCAACGCGCCGTCGGCTCCTTCCCTATCCGGCACAGGTATCTTCCGAAGCTGCCATGCCCGGAAAATACCTGTGCCATCCGGTAGGTGAGGCTGCCATGGCCTCTGTCCAGCAACTCCTTCAGGAGTGGCCGAACAGCCCCGACAGTCCGGTGCCCCGCGGTTGGCAGAGCCAGCCGCTCCTGCCACGCGAGCAACACGGACTGCCGGGCCTGGCGCTTCAAATCGCCCCAAGCAGGTTCCTGCCCGCCCGGGACCGCCCCCACCCCCGCGCGACGGTCGACGCGGTGCCGGTACATCACCGCGTGCGACCGCGCGAGCAGGTCCATGGGCGGCATCCCCGCCAGAACCGTCGCCGCCTCATGTGACACGGTCCGATACCCGCGGACGACCCTGAGCGCCATGCGCCTCTGCACCCGACGCAGCATAGTCATGCTGCGCCGGGAGGCAGCCAGGTCGCCCGCCCAGACGGGGGCCCCGTATAGGACCACCGACTGGACCATTGCCACATAGAGGCGACGAACTCGGCCCGCCGGGCCCCCCAGGTTGGGCAGGTTCCGGCCCAGAGCCGCAACCATCCTTTCCAACCGGGGGACCAGGCAGCGGAAATGCTCCTCGAAACGCCAGTGGCTATCGAGGATCAGCCCCAGATACCTGATCTGGGGCTTCACCTCGATGTCAGCCCCACCCACCCGGATCAGAGGGTGTGGCGGATCCTGCCGAGGTGAATGAAACGCAATCACCTCGGTCTTATGGACCGCCACCGTCATCCCCATCCCCCTGATCCGTTCGACGACGCGTTGCGACCCCTCCTCCGCGCGACGCATGGCCCTCCCCCAGTGCGCCCCGACGGCCAGCACCAGTGTGTCATCCGCATAACACACCGTGCTGACGCCGTCGGGGAGGCCGGCCCGCAACACCGAGTCGTACGCGATGTTCCACAGGAGTGGCCCGAGGACCGACCCCTGCGGAACACCGCAGTACACCTCCCTCCGCATATCACCATCCCGGCCCGGATACTCGATCCACCTGCCGCGGAGATAATCCCCGACGACCGCCCTGAGACAAGGGGCGAGGCACAGGACTTGATGTCCCAAGTCCTCGCGGAGTGGGGGGTTGGCCTGGCGGTCGCCGCCGAGCCGTACCGCGTCCCTGATCACCCTCATTGGGTGGGCGACGCGGACGGCTTGGTGGCGACGGTATGGGGAGGGGGCGACGGGTCCCCACCGTTCTCCTTGTTGGAGCGCGGTCGGGGATTCGTCGCCGTGGACTGGGGGGGAGTCGCTGTGGTGGGGTGCTACATTTCGCCCCGTAGCGGTCACGCTGCGTTCGAGCTGTACTTGGCCGAGGTCGCGGCATGCGTGCAGCGCTACGCGGCCCGACCGGTGCTTGTCCTGGGGGATTTTAATGCCAAGTCGGTGGCTTCAGTCGGTGGCCCTATACGGGGCCCCCGTCTGGGCGGACGACCTGGCTGCCTCCCGGCGCAGCATGACTATGCTGCGTCGGGTGCAGAGGCGCATGGCGCTCAGGGTCGTCCGCGGGTATCGGACCATGTCACATGAGGCGGCGACGGTTCTAGCGGGGATGCCGCCCATGGACCTGCTCGCGCGGTCGCACGCGGTGATGTACCGGCACCGCGTCGACCGTCGCGCGGGGGTGGGGGCGGTCCCGGGCGGGCAGGAACCTGCTTGGGGCGATTTGAAGCGCCAGGCCCGGCAGTCCGTGTTGCTCGCGTGGCAGGAGCGGCTGGCTCTGCCAAACGCGGGGCACCGGACTGTCGGGGCTGTTCGGCCACTCCTGAAGGAGTGGCTGGACAGAGGCCATGGCAGCCTCACCTACCGGCTGGCACAGGTATTTTCCGGGCATGGCAGCTTCGGAAGATACCTGTGCCGGATAGGGAAGGAGCCGACGGCGCGTTGCTGCCACTGCGACGCTGAGCAGGACACGGCGGATCATACCCTGGAGGTATGCCCCGCGTGGGAGGGGGAGCGCCGTGTCCTGGTCGGCGTCGTCGGGCGGGATGTCTCGCTGCCGGGCGTGGTGCGCGCCATGCTCGGCAGCGAGGAGAAGTGGAGGGCCGTGGCCTCCTTCTGCGAGAACGTAATGTTGCAGAAGGAGGCCGCGGGGAGGGAGCGCGAGCTTCAGCGGCGCGCTGAATCTCGCGCTCGTGCGGTGGCCCGAGGTCGTCGCCCGGTCGCGAGGCGTCGCGGGCGGCCTCCTCGGCGTGGCGGATGACCTAGGCTGGGAGGGGGGTTCTGAGGCGACGCTCCTCCCGCCAGGCGGCGCCGGGTCGGACCGGTTGGGGGTAGGAGTGCCTCCCCCTACCGGTCCGACGCAAGGGGAGGCACCCTCGGCGGTCTGGTGCGGCCATGAACGCCCGGCCGCCGAGGGGTGGAAACGGGGTCGCGGGCGGTTGCGAGTTGGGGCTCGCAGCCGCCACTAAACGCGGCCCCGGGACGGATAGCGGCGGGATGGAGTGGCCCCTTCCCGTCGCTATGAGGCAGTGTGTCTACTGGGGGGACCGATTGTCCCCCTGGGGGATGGGCGCGAAAGCGCGGGCACGGGGAGGATACCGGAAGAATGCTTCGAGCGATTCCCGGTATCCTCCCAAAGCGTGCCAAAGGGTCACCGTGGGGTTTTTAGTGGGTAGGTCCCGCGCCTGTCGTTGTACGGGCGCGGGGAATCCCACACACCCCTCCCACCTCTCCCCAAGGAGGTGGGAGGGAGTCTTTCGAAGATTTTCCCCACGACAAAAAAAAAAAAAAAAAAAAAAAAAAAAAAGTTGCAAATATATCCACTTTTAGCTTCACATAACATACGACACAGTAGGCCATACTTTATTATCTTTGCGGGATTGTACGTTTTTATAGATAATTTTCCACGCCATGGAATAATTGATTCGTCAAGCGAAAGCTCCTTTTTCGGCGTGTATGCTGATTTAAATTTATCTAATAAATAACTCAGTATTGGCTGAATCTTCCTGAGCTTATTAGAACCAACTGTTGTACGATTATTTGAAAAGTGCCATGTGTCCCAAATCTGGCGAAATCTGTTACGCGACATTACCGTGGAGAACGATGGTGTTTTGGTATAAAAGTCTGTGGACCTGTAATCATCTTTTCGATCTTTCTTTACTTGGCCCATCAATATAATCAAACCAAGACATCTCTCCACTTAGGCATTTTTTTACCATTACACATGTTGTCCTTATTCTGATCATAATAAATGTTTGATTCATTTACCATCAATTGAAATAAATCATCGCCAATAAACATCTCGACGATTTCTTTTATGCTCTGCTTATTAGCAGGAACAATCTTTGGACCAGATTCCGCAATAAAATCTGGTACGTTAGGAGCTTTATCAACATCTGACCATGATTCAGTGTCACTATGTGATTCTGTGAACATTTCACTACCAATTAGATCATCGGAATCACTGGAATACTGCAATGGAACAGTTCTTGTTCTTCTTTTTGGAATCACATCACTATCACTGTCCTCGACCTCTATATCAGAATCTTCTGATTGTATAGAATAATCTGATAGAGGATCAGCGACATATACTCAGTAAATTCACTCATATTACAGGAGTAAAAATGCAAAGAATAAGAAGGCCTATTATGCTGTACAACTAAAAGCGTAAAGCCATGAAAGATGTACTGGTTACAGTATACGATGCTCAAGAGTGACTCTTGCATCAGCGTAGTCATGACAACAGCCACCAAATCGCCAAAGAAAAGAATGCTGTATTATCGCAGACCCAGCGCTGAAGCGGCAGACTTTGAAACCCGCGTTTTCGCAGGGCCGGCGTACAATGTGTTAAGAAGTAAGCAGGAATGCAGTAAGAGTGCAGTTAGGTAGTAAGCAAGCAGTAAGCAAGTAAGCACGCAGTACGCCAGTAAGCAAGCGGCAAGATAGAAAGCATGTAGCAATCTAGTAACCAAGCAGTAAGCTTCTAAGCAAGTAGTAAGCCAGTAAGCAAGCAGTAGGCTTGTAAGCAAGCAGTAAGCTGGTAAGATAGCAGGTAGCTAGTAAGGAGGTAGTAAGCTAGTAAGCAAGTAGTAAGATAGTAAGCAAGCAGTGAGCTAGTAAGCGAGGAAGAAGCTAGTAAGGAAGCAATATGCTAGTAAGCAAGCAGTAAGTTAGTAACAAAGCAGTATGCTAGTAAGCAAGCAGCGGGCTAGTAAAAATGCAGTGAGTTAGTAAGGGAGCTGCAAGTTTGTAGCAGAGCAGTTGGCTGGTAAGCAAGCAGTAAGCTAGTAAGAAAGCTGTGTGCTAAAAAGCAAGCAGTAAGGTACAAAACAAGCAGCACGCTGTGAGGCAAGCAGTTAGCTAGAAAGCAAGCAGAAGGCTAGTAAGCAAGCAGTAAGAGTGTGAGCAAGTAGAAACATAGTAAGCAAGCAGTAACCTAGTAAGCGAGCAGGAAGCTAGTAAGGAAGCAGTATGCTAGTAAGCAAGCACTGAGTTAGTAACAAAGCAGTATGCTAGTAAGCAAGCAGCAGGCTAGTAAGAAAGCTGGTAGCTACTAAGAAAGCAGGAAGGTAGGAAGCAAGCAGTGAGCTATTAAGCGTGCAGGAAGCTAGTAAGAAAGTAGTATACCAGTAAGCAAGCTGTAAGCTAGTATGCAATCGTTAAGCTAGTAAGCAAGCAGCCGGCTAGGAAGCAAGCAGCAGGCTAGTAAGAAAGCTAGTAGCTACTAAGAAAGCAGGAAGGTATTAAGCAAGCAGTGAGCTAGTAAGTGAGCAGGAAGCTAGTAACAAAGTAGTATGCTAGTAAGCAGGCAGTAAGCTAGTAAGCAACCGGTAAGATAGTAAGCAAGCAGTGAGCTAGTAAGAAAGCAGTATGTTAGAAAACAAGCAGTAAGCTAGTGAGAAAGCATTTAGTATGTAACAAAGCAGCAGGCTAGTAAGCAAGCAATAAGCTAGAAAGCAAGGAGCAGGCTAGTAAGAAAGGAGTTATCTAGTAAGCAAGCAGTTAGCTAGTAAGGAAGCACTAACCTAGAAAGCAAGCAGCAGTCTTGTGACCAAGCAGAAAGCGAGTAAGCTAGCTCTAAGCTAGAAGCAAGCAGGAGGCTTGTAAGCAAGCAGTAAGTGTGTAAGCTAGCAGCAAGCAAGTAAGCATGCAGTAAGCTAGAAAGCAAGCATCATGCTAGTAAGCAAGCAGTGAGATAGCAAGCAACAAGTAACCTAGTAAGCAAGAACCTGACTAGTAAGAAAGCAAGTAGGTAGTAAGAAGACAATATGCCAGTATGCCAGCAGTAAGCTCGAAGGCAAGCTGCAAGCTAGCAAGCAAGCCGGAAGCGATTAAACTGGCAGTAAACTAGTAAGCAAGCACTAACCTAGTAAGCTAGCAGTGAGCTAGTAAGCAACCAGTAAGCTAGTAAGCAAGCTGTAAGCTAGTAAGTAAGCAGTAATCTGGTATGTAAGCAGTAATCTGGTAAGCAAGCAGTAAGCGGGCATGAAAGCAATTAGCTTGTAAGCAAGCTGTAAGCTAGTATGCAAGCAGTGAGCTAGTAGGAAAGCAATTAGGTGGTAAGCAAGCAGTAACCTAGTGGGCAAGCAGTTAGCTAGTAAGCGAGGAGGAAGCTAGTAAGGAAGCAGTAAGCTAGTAAGCAAGCAGGAAGCTGCTAAGGGAGCACTAAGTTAGATAGCAAGCATCGGGCTAGTAAGCGACCTCTCGCTGGCCACAGTAGTTGGCAAGATGGTGGACAGCGAGATGACATGGCAAGTGGTGGCCTCCTTCTGTGAGGTAGTTATGTCACAGAAGGAGGTCGCCGAGCGGGCGCGCGAGCAGGCCGCGCATCCCGCTCGAAGGGGGTGGGCTCCTGAAGAGGTGGGTGGCCCGTCAACTTTCCACTCCGGCCACCACGTCGATAGCCGTGGGATGGACGAGCCGCCAGTGTGGGCTGCAGATGCTCGGCGATAGGGGCCCGCGCACCGAAGGCAGCCCCGTGGCCGCGGCCGTCGGGTGACTTGGCGTCTGCGGCGGAGAAATCGAGGGGAGGGTGGGAGGGACAAATTTTGTCGATCCCCCCGGGATGAGCATCGAAAGGCAAGGCGCGGCGAGGGACACTGTGATGTATCACTAGAGTTCCCGGTCACCCGCCGCAGCGCCCGAGGACGGTCACCGTGAGGTTTTAGCCGGTGGAGTTCGGCACTACCCAGAGGCCCTCCCCTACTTAAGGGCCTCGGGGTGTCCATGAGGATTTCCCCACGTAAAAAAAAAAAAAAAATAAAAAAAGCGTGCTAGTAAGCGAGCTGGAAGCATGTAAGCAAGCAGTGAGCTAGTAAGCGTGCAGGGAGCTAGTGACAAAGCAGTAATCCAGTAAGCAAGCGGTATACAAGTAAGAAAGCAGTTAGCTAGTAAGCAAGTAGTAAGCCGGTAGGCATGCTGTAAGCTAGAAAGCAAGCAGCAGGCTAATAAGCATGCAGTGAGCTAGAAAGCATGCAGTGAGCTAGTAAGCGAGGAGGAAGCTAGTAATGAAACAATATGACAGTGAGCATGCTGTAAGCTAGTAAGCATCAAGTAAGCTTATAAGCAAGTAGCAGGATAGTAAGAAAGCAATTAGTTAGAAGGAAAGCAGTATGCTAGTAAGCGAGGGGGAAGCTAGCACGGGAGCAGTATGCTAGTAATCAAGCAGTAAGCTAGTGAGCAAGCTACAAGCAAATAAGATGGAGTTAGCTGTTAAGCAAGCAGTAAGCTAGTAAGCCATCAGTAAGCTAGTAAGCAAGCAGTAATCTTGTAAGCACGCAGTAAGATAGAAGGAAAGCAGTTAGCTAGTAAGAGAACGGTATGCCAGGAAGCAAGCAGTATGCTATTAAGCAAAGAGTAAGCTAGTAAGGAAGCAGTATGCCAGTATGCCAGCAGTAAGCTCGAAAGCAAGCTGCAAGCTGCAAGCAAGCCGGAAGCGAGTAAGCTATCAGTAAGCTAGTAAGCAAGCAGTAATCTAGTAAGCAAGCTGTAAGCTGGTAATAAAGCAGTTAGCTAGTAAGGAAGTAGTGTGATAGTAAAAGAGCAGTAAGCTAGAATGCAAGCAGTAAGCTTGTAAGCAAGCAGGGAGCTAGTAAGGAAGCAGTATTGTTAAAAAGCTGATGCTTCTAACGACGAGGTCCGGATAGAGGTACAGCAGTTTTCTGGGAAAATTATTACGGGCGTCAGGTTTTCTTTTCGTCGGCCTTCTGCGCCGACCTTTTATTAGAAAGTAAAATTGAAATAAACAATAACAATCGAAAACCAAAAAGAATTATAAATTTTCTATAATTGTGCTGGGACGTTGCCTGCCTCGTCTCTGCCGGTCGCCGAACTCGCCGGGTTGCGGTAGGCCAAGGTTCCTATCATCAGAAAAACACGGCTATGTGTTAGATACACGTAAACACGTTATACGTATCTATGCCGCGTTTGTGGCCTCACGCTCCTGGCTTCGGGATTCGAATGTATAGGAGCGGAGAATTACGCTCGCTCGTAATATACGAGCTCGCTAGTGGACTGTATATTTAATTTTGGCTTTTGATAAAGAATCGATTCCTCATCTACGCCGTTTGCAGTCGATTACCTTGTGGACGGGATTGCAAGTGGAGGTTGTAAGGCTCCAAATGCACTTTTCCCGTGAGTCTGTCCACTGAGTCTATGCGTCGGAATGCAGTGCAGTGCAACAGCCCAACCGTCGAACTATGGCTGCTCTTGGCTGCTTCAACAGGCGACTTATTGGTCAGGGGTTGCACTACGGAGCCCGACTGCACGTGGTTCACTGCACGTTGCACATCTATTCGTTGCACTTAGCAGTATTTGAACCACGTGGGGGCCTGACCCACGACTCCGTTACTCCTCCGCACAGGTGCTCCTCTAAACGCTACACCGTCGGGATCTGTAGGAGTAAGGACTCGCAGGCCGGAAAAGTCAGGCGTCCTTTGTGGACGTCGACCCGACTAGAATGGATCCACCTGGATGGTTCATCACGTAGGTGCCTCTCTTTGGTGTCTCCTCAGCCTGGCGGTAATCACATGAAAATTGAAGCGTAATTTTGCCAACTTTCTTATGTCTCGATCGTTTACACGATCGAGACGACCGCTCAATTCTGCACGGAGGGATCGAACACCTTACTGGTGTATATTCTCGATCACTCCACAGGATATCGAACACCTTATTGGTGTATTTTCTCGGTCTCCTGTCGCAAGACTGATTTCGTGGAATCTCGATTTGGGAAATCCCATACAAGATTCCGGGGCGTACTTGACCGAATCTAAACCGATCCGTTTGTCAAGGAAAAGGCGGACTATTTCCACACTTTTCTCGAGTTTTATCGAATTCTCAGCTGTGCGAGGTCAATCAGTGGACCCGCACCAGACTGAACATCTACTCTTTACACCCTTTAACTACAGGCAGAATCGTTCTGAATATTAAACAATGAGAACTTTCCTTTTGTAAATCTTTCCGTTTGAGTGCAATCGGGAGCCGATCCGCTCTAGTTGGAAGTCTACGTAGGACTGCGCGGATTGACAGCCGAAGACGCGGCCGCGTTACTCTAATTAGTCGTTACGCGGCGCTGTCTAAATTTCGGCGGTCTTTCTCCGTCTAATTCATAACGCACTACTCTCTCACGGTACTGACGCCATCAACACCGATAGGACACTCGAATCGAAGGTAATGAGCCGTTACCGATGCCAGAAAAACTAGTAATAAACGCGTTTTTCTATCATAGCTCGCTGTACAAATTCTCTTAGAGATAATCTCCCAATTATTGTACGCTAACAGGATTAATGGTAATCGCGGCCGAGGACAATCGCTCGGCATTATGCAAATCTTTAAACATACCGCCCCCCTTGCACGGCTCGTGCAATGAACCAGGGAGCGATAGTACCGATCGGCCAAGATCCGAGTGAGAGTAGGCGAGTACACAATTAAAATATGTAATGTACTTACAATTTTTGGACGGTCCAGCAGACTTTTATCCCTGCATCATCTGAGCTAGCAAGAAAGCAGCATGCTAGTAATCAAGCTGTAAGCTAGTAAGCGATCAGGAATCTAGTAGGGAAGTAGTATGCTAGTAAGCAAGCAGTAAGATAGTAAGAAAGCAGTTAGCTAGTGTTACGAGCCAGGGCCGTGCAGCGCGCGTGGCCTGCGAGTGCGAGAAAGAATATGGAATATGGTATCAATTTGTTAGTTAGGTACACGGACGAACCCGATGCGAAATCGGGGAGCCGCTAGGATAGTTGATAACGAGGACGAACCTGATGCGAAATCAGGGAGCCTCTGGGATGGAGTCACGTACGGACGAACCCGGTGCGAAACCAGGGAGCCGTAGGAGGGTGAAACGTCGTGAACGAACCCGATGCGAAATCGGGGAGTCACTAGGATTGTTGATAACGACGCAGACGAACCCAATGCGAAATTGGGGAGCTGCTAGGAGGTTGGAAGAAACGCAGACGAACTCAATGCGAAATCGAGGAGCTGCTGGGAGGTTGGATAAATCACAGACGAACCTGATGCGAAATCAGGGAGCTGTAGGATGCGGACGAACCTGATGCGAAATCAGGGAGCCGCTAGGATGGTAATAGATTGCGTGGACGAACTCGATGCGTAATCGAGGAGCCACTAGGTTGTAAGAGGTTGTATTTGGATTTGGGGATGTGTTAATTGAACTCGTAACTGTGAATTATTAAATATAATATAACCCGAGCGGTAAGGTTATATTATTATGGGAACGTTTAACTAATAATAATCGCTTTATATAATTGTGGGTTAAAGAAGTTGGGTAACTCTGATTTGATAATAAAAGTAGATATATTCTTAAATCAACAAATAAAATACAATTGTTTCGTGTATCTTATGTCGCGATCAAAGAATGAGTATATTTACCTAAAATGACCTTGCACGGTGTTGACGCACTGGCGATGCGGGGGTATGTCAGTTGGAAATAAAGGCCGCAATAGAATTTATGCCGGTTCACGGATTCTATATGGTTTGATACTAAAGGGTACGGTAGCCCGATCTCGCAAGATACAACTGACTATCAAATCGTATACGCGTGACAAGAGACGTGACGTTGACTCTAACGTGACGGTACGATTATGATCCCCCGAGTAATGAAATCACAGGGTTTATATACCAAAAAATCTGTGTGGGGCGGATTCAAAAGTACGTTAGAAATCACCGTGTGCACTATTCTCCGAATTGTATTAATTAACGGGCTGCTCTATTCTCCGAATTGTATTAATTAACGGGCTGCTGCATCGCGACGGAAGTGACCCCCATTTCAAAGGTTAGATAAGTAGCAGGGCGATTTCATAATGCACGCAAGTGACAAGAAAAATTTGAGGAACGAAACGTTCGACATACGTAACATCTCCCCCCCCAAGATGAAACATCGCGTTATGCGTGATGCTTTCATATTAGACGGAAAGCGCCCTGTTACTTATTTACAAAAGAAAATAATAAAAGTCGCGAAAAGTAGAATAATTGAAAGCTAAATGTGTCGGGGTGTGTAGTATCATGTTGTGGTGTGTACTTATCGATACTGGTGCGTTGTGTTCTGGATTTAAACCTTGGGCACGACGTAGCCCACCTCCAACCAGTGCTCGGCTACGTTCACAGGTGGCTGCCCCTGTAGTCGGTCCAGGTGGAGATCGGCAACGACTCCGTCTTCCGCGTTACCGATCCGGGATATTCGGCCTCTTCGATTGCTCAATGCGAGGACTGCAATCCTCGTCCTTGCGTTGAGCGGGGTTATGTTTCTGGGTTGGACCCCCCTCAGCTGGATCCTCACCGCCATCCATAGAGTTTTCCGGTAATGGGGCGGCAGGGATCTGATTTCTGTTGCCGGTACATCTACAGTTTGTCCGTAATCCCCAAGGAAGACTTCGCACCCATGCAAAGTGGTTTGTTTTAGTTGGCCCCTTCGCCACATGCCCTTGTGACGTACGGCCACCAGCCGCTCTGGCGTCAGGGCGTCTAGCGGCATTGCGTACATTTCTCCTTGGCATTGCATGCGGTGGTGAAGTTCATACCCCATGGTCCGGAGGTTCGGCAGGTCCCTTTCTAACACCACCCATACCGTCGTCATGCCTTCCACGTGGGTAGTCACGATTCTGGCCTCGGTTCCCAGGGTTCCGGTTGAGATGGTTTCCATTGTGTAGCGTTCTTCTTAATTGGTTCCCGGTGTAAAGAGGCGAATGTTCTTGTCCGTTATGATTTTAAGACCGGTCCAGTCTTTTGAAGGTTGCGGTGGTTGACGCCTTTTCCTGGTTTGAGTAGCGCGGCCTTTACACACTGGTCCGGCCGAACAGAGTTGGTATTTCCTGGCAGATAGGGGTGTTCCTTGTTCCGGGTAAGACGTTGTTTGTGTTCCAATGGTTTTCGATTGCATCTGTGACTGATACTGATTTCGATACGGTCCAGCATCTTGCTTTTAAAGGCCCCAAACCCCACTCCAACTTCCCTGCGTGTAGGTGGAGGGGAGTCGCTAAGGGTGCAGGCGTCTCTAGAAAATTGTTGCGCTCGGCCTTTCGATTTTTTTATCTGTTTCCAGGGTATTAGGTATATTTATTGTAATTTTATTCGGTTCCTCTGGAGGATTTGTATTTTTGGATAGTTTGTTGACCCAGATTTTTCCAATTATTATTATGCCTGCCACAGTTAATGTTATGAATACGGTTCCGATGAACGTGAAATTAATGATATTCTGGTTGCGAAAACTGGTTCGATGATTTGATAGTTCTCTTGCTCGTTGTTCTATTTCGGTAAGTGACACTGCTGCAGGTAGCTTATCCCAGGTAGAAGTAGTATGGTTTGCGTCAAAGGTGTCTCTCTCCAAAACTTCTAGGTGATGCGTTGCGGGTTCTGGTAATATTATTGACAAATTATACACGTTTGAAGGGTAGTAAATGATGTTCTCAGTTGTTTTCATTGTTTCTACGGCTTCGAATTGTATGGAATTAATCGTTGCACGGCATCCAGGTTTGAGTTCAAAAATTCCTGTGTTTGACATATTTTTGATTACTCCTTTGTCTCCCTGGCAGTAGATCCGCGCCTTTTGTTGTTCGGGCATGAAGTACAACCATGTAGACGGTCTGTTTAGAGTTTGCCAATATGGTTTTATAGAAGAGGTTATTCTTATGTCGCAGGTCGACCATTTTATTGCAGAAGGGTTCAGTAACGCCGTAGATTCGCAGATAGCGTGGCGGTCCGTTTGGTATATTGGTAGTGTTGATGGTCCCACAAATTGTCCGCGATGGAAATGACAGTGGTTCAGGTAGTCCTCAGTTGGAATAATATATTGTTGTTCGTCTGATGATACAGCAAGGAATTGAATTTTTGATTTGATGTATGAAACTACAGATTTTTCCCCAATTTTATGTATGGATGGGCAAGGATATATCTTATATAAACTGTAGGCTCTTGTTTCAAGTAAGGGTATCGAGAGTTCAAAAAGTATTCTTCCCCTTTTAAAAATGACGTTTAACTTCGTAATTCTTTCAATTTGCTCCGTAAGTAGTTCTTCCGGCGTCAGAGGAAATTCATGCTTCGATGTTTGTTTGATTCTCTGGGCAGATCGTAATAACTGCTGTAGTGAAAAAATTGCCGGATGCAGAATTCCCTGTTTTGCCAAAAGTATGGAATCTATTAATAATAACAGATTGGCATTGTAGTCATCCAGTCCTTTTTCAATCTCAAATACCGCGTCCCTTGCTGCTGCTTCGAAACGTAATTTACTTATGTTGGATTCTGTTTCACGGAACATTAATGAGTGTTCAGCCATAGTTTTCATTAATTGAGTAGTGAATTTTGTTAGGTTAACAATTCTGTCATGAGTGGAAGAAAATTCGGCTCTAATTATATGGGTTTGTTTTTCTATGATCTCTGTTATTTCATGTTGGTCATTATAAATTTTATTTAACTCTTGATTATAATATTCCGCATCTTCTTGTGTCAAGGTTCCAAATAATGTTTTGCTTAGGCTGCCGATGAATCCAAAAGGTACACTGCGACGCGATGATTTAGTAATTGGAATATCACCCATTGCAGTTTTTATTAACTTGATGTACTGGAACGTGTTTTCTTCTTTCTTGATTAATCGGGGTCCCCATTCTTTGCTGATGCAATGAAGAGAATCGTGACGGTCACAGAGTTGATTGATAGCTTTGATAAATTCCTTTACAGGTGGAGCATGATTGAGGTATCGGTTAACGTCTAATGATGTGACTAAGCGCCATTGTGTGCGGAAAATCCTAATTTCTGGCAGTCTCTCGTAGAACAATCCGGCATCGTTCACCAGCGGCGTTATTGTTGAACCGTTCTTAGTTATTTCCTGGCCAGTGGTCAGTGGTATCAGAAGCATCCAGCTGAACATCATGATCCACTGAGTGATTTGATTCCACTGAAGATGGGAAATAAGCAGGTTTTAATTTGTCTTGGTGCTTTGTAATTATTTTACTGTCGGTTTGAATGACAACGTTGTTTCGGTCTGTTACGTCTAGAATTTTGTATGGTCCAATGTAGTGTGGGTCGAATTTATTTATACGAGGTTCGAGGAGTACGTAAACAAAATCGCCTACGTTGAAATTTACTGGGTTTGACCGTCTATCGTAATAATCTTTTGAACGAATTTTCGCTTTATTTAAATTCTCTGAAGTAATGTTACGGATTTTAGTTATGTGTGAAATCAAGTCCTGTAAATAATCTCCATATGATTTTAATTTCTCTTTATCTGGGAAGGAACTGGGTTCTCGAGCTACTTTTCCAAAAATTAACTCGTATGGTGTGAAATTTGTTGCTTCGTGAACGGATGTGTTATATGAGAACATTGCAAAAGGAATTAATAAATCCCAATCTTCGTAATTATCCATGTAATGTTTGAGGTATTCAGTGAGCACGATGTGACTTCTTTCCAATGATCCATTAGTTTGTGGTCTGTATCCGGAAGTTGTTATTTGTTTGATTTTAAATATTTCTGCCAAATTCGTCATTAAATTTCCAATGAAACTAGTTCCTTTATCTGTTAATATTGCGCGAGGTGTACCGTAGATTGCGATAAAGTGTCGTGCGAAGGCATCTGCAATGGTCGCGGCTCGGATATTAGGTATTGCAACTGCCACGCAGTATTTCGTCAGATTGTCCTGTATGGTAAGAATATGTCTATTTCCATTAGGCGTGATTGGAAGAGGTCCCACGGTGTCCAGTGATATTTTGTCAAATGCATCCAGCGGTGTGTCGGTGATCAACATGGGTTGGCGAGTCTTTGCTCGAACTAATTTTTGTTCTTGGCAACTTTGGCATGTCCTGATGTACTCTTGAATTTCGTTGCGCATTTTTGGCCAATGGAATTTTGATCGAATGCGTTTGTACGTTTTTGTTATCCCTTTATGCCCTCCAATTAAACTATCATGGGCTTTTTTTTTTTTTTTTTTTTTTTTTTTTTTTTTTTGTCGTGGGGAAAATCTTCGAAAGACTCCCTCCCACCTCCTTGGGGAGAGGTGGGAGGGGTGTGTGGGATTCCCCGCGCCCGTACAACGACAGGCGCGGGACCTACCCACTAAAAACCCCACGGTGACCCTTCGGCACGCTTTGGGAGGATACCGGGAATCGCTCGAAGCATTCTTCCGGTATCCTCCCCGTGCCCGCGCTTTCGCGCCCATCCCCCGGGGGGACAATCGGTCCCCCCAGTAGACACACTGCCTCATAGCGGCGGGACGGGGCCACTCCATCCCGCCGCTATCCGTCCCGGGGCCGCGTTTAGTGGCGGCTGCGAGCCCCAACTCGCAACCGCCCGCGACCCCGTTTCCACCCCTCGGCGGCCGGGCGTTCATGACCGCACCAGACCGCCGAGGGTGCCTCCCCTTGCGTCGCACCGGTAGGGGGAGGCACTCCTACCCCCAACCGGTCCGACCCGGCGCCGCCTGGCGGGAGGAGGGTCTCCTCAGGACCCCCCTCCCAGCCTAGGTCATCCGCCACGCCGAGGCGGCCGCCCGCGACGCCTCGCGACCGGGCGACGACCTCGGGCCACCGCACGAGCGCGAGCTTCAGCCGCTGAAGCTCGCGCTCCCTCCCCGCGGCCTCCTTCTGCAACATTACGTTCTCGCAGAAGGAGGCCACGGCCCTCCACTTCTCCTCGCTGCCGAGCATGGCGCGCACCACGCCCGGCAGCGAGACATCCCGCCCGACGACGCCGACCAGGACACGGCGCTCCCCATCCCACGCGGGGCATACCTCCAGGGTATGATCCGCCGTGTCCTGCTCAGCGTCGCAGTGGCAGCAACGCGCCGTCGGCTCCTTCCCTATCCGGCACAGGTATCTTCCGAAGCTGCCATGCCCGGAAAATACCTGTGCCAGCCGGTAGGTGAGGCTGCCATGGCCTCTGTCCAGCCACTCCTTCAGGAGTGGCCGAACAGCCCCGACAGTCCGGTGCCCCGCGGTTGGCAGAGCCAGCCGCTCCTGCCACGCGAGCAACACGGACTGCCGGGCCTGGCGCTTCAAATCGCCCCAAGCAGGTTCCTGCCCGCCCGGGACCGCCCCCACCCCCGCGCGACGGTCGACGCGGTGCCGGTACATCACCGCGTGCGACCGCGCGAGCAGGTCCATGGGCGGCATCCCCGCTAGAACCGTCGCCGCCTCATGTGACATGGTCCGATACCCGCGGACGACCCTGAGCGCCATGCGCCTTTGCACCCGACGCAGCATAGTCATGCTGCGCCGGGAGGCAGCCAGGTCGTCCGCCCAGACGGGGGCCCCGTATAGGGCCACCGACTGGACCATTGCCACATAGAGGCGACGAACTCGGCCCGCCGGGCCCCCCAGGTTGGGCAGGATCCGGCCCAGAGCCGCAACCATCCTTTCCAACCGGGGGACCAGGCAGCGGAAATGCTTCTCGAAACGCCAGTGGCTATCGAGGATCAGCCCCAGATACCTGATCTGGGGCTTCACCTCGATGTCAGCCCCACCCACCCGAATCAGAGGGGGTGGCGGATCCTGCCGAGGTGAATGAAACGCAATCACCTCGGTCTTATGGACCGCCACCGTCATCCCCATCCCCCTGATCCGGTCGACGACGCGTTGCGACCCCTCCTCCGCGCGACGCATGGCCCTCCCCCAGTGCGCCCCGACGGCCAGCACCAGTGTGTCATCCGCATAACACACCGTGCTGACGCCGTCGGGGAGGCCGGCCCGCAACACCGAGTCGTACGCGATGTTCCACAGGAGTGGCCCGAGGACCGACCCCTGCGGAACACCGCAGTACACCTCCCTCCGCATATCACCATCCCGGCCCGGATACTCGATCCACCTGCCGCGGAGATAATCCCCGACGACCGCCCTGAGACAAGGGGGGACTCGATGATATTCGAGTCCCCTCCTTATCTCTTCCCAGGGGAGGGTGTTAAAGGCATTGGCAATATCCAAGGATATTGCCAATGCCACCCCTCCCCGGGAGACGGCCGCCTCCGAGAGGGCCCTCACACGACCTATCGCGTCGATAGTCGATCGGCCCCCCCGGAAACCGAACTGGCAGTCGGCCAGACCGGGATCACCCCGCGACAGGTGCTCGACGAGGCGGGCAGCAATCACACGCTCGAAGAGCTTGCCCACCTCGTCGAGGAGACAAATGGGCCGGTATGCGGAGGGAGACTCCGCGGGCCGACCCTCCTTCCGGAGGAGGACCATCCTCGCCACCTTCCAACTGGGGGGGAATCGCCCGTCCCTCAGGCAGCGGTCGAACAACCGCCTGAGGTCGGCCCCAAGGACGCCCTGGGTCAAGACCCAAACCCGGCCGGGCACACCATCCGGACCCGGGGCCGTGTTACGAACCCCGAGCCGTCTGATGGCCGCTGCCAGCTCCTCCTGCGTGACCCCCAGCTCGGCCGTCCACTCCACTGGGACAGCCGCCGCCGCCGGAGGACGCGGTCCCCTCTCCCCAATTGGGAAGAGTGTATTGACCACGTCTTCCAGCAGCCGGGGGTCAAGACCCTCGGTGACGGGGGGCGCCCACGGGCGGAGCTTATTCAGCACCACCTTATATGGGCGCCCCCATGGATAACTATCATGGGCTTCGCGAATTATGTCCAATCTATCCGATTCAGACGGTGTGGTGACAGCACAGCTGCATAGAGTAATTTGTTGATCTGTTTCGGTAAAAACTTCTTCTAATATTTTGTAAAATTTGTTAGCTGGTAATTTGTGTAAATCTCCTGTTACAGAGATTCGAAAGGAATTTATTTGATTTTGGTCCAGGGTATGTCTGAGAGTCTTTAACCCATGGGATACATCTTTTGCCGTAATATTGTCGTAAAAATTGTCAGAAATTACTATACTGAAGGTTTTAAACAATCCATTGTCTGAAGTCAATACGTGTCCCTTTTTCGGTTGCGCTGCCAAAAGATCCGGTTTATTAATTATTTCGGTGTCCAGTAATACTTTTCCCACGGTGGATACTAGGTTGCAATCTGCTGATATGAAGTGCGCGTAATGTCCGTTTTCCGCAGCGAGGGTGTTCGAAGAAACAGTTATTTTATAAGATTGTTTTGACGCAGTGTATCGGTGCTCGTTTTCGTCGGTTAAAACATCTGTGTCGGATGCGTATGGTAGGTAAGGGTCAGGCGTGTGGTCAAAGGCGTCAGGTAGCCGTTCTGCACTTGCTTCGGTTGCAACCCTTGCAGGTGGATGAATTATGGCTGGTTGTAAAATTTCGTCTGTAACATGCGGTGTTACCTGTGGAGTACTGAATACATTTTTACGAGGATTTTCCATAATTGTATTTTCATTATTGGTAATTTCAAGTGGTTCTTCAAAGGACATTAGGTCATCGGGTAAATTGTTATCTTCCTCCGGTAGTGTGTTCCTTGTGGAGTTTGCTGCTGGCAGTAAGTTGTTTATGATTTCCTGAGATTCGTCTGGCAATGTTACTTCGTGCGATAAGCTGGGTAGAGTTCGGTGTCTAGCTATTATCGGCGAGTGTTGAATTTTTCCATAAGAGGGGCCTTGTTCTTCGTCCGAGCTACTACTAGCCTCCCGGTATTTGGGTCGGTTTTCCCTATCTCGACGTAACTGTTGTATACGGTGACCTATGAATTGCTTATCGGTAGTCGGTGGTACTTGGGCCCGGAAGTCGGGATCGTCCTTTGACTCCCGCGGAATGAGCGGTAGACAGACTGATGGAGGGTTGCGCGATAACGCGTCCGCGTTCATGTTCGTTTTTCCACACTTGTGGATAACCTGATACTCGTATTCCGAAAGTCGTAATTTCCATTTTATTAGCCTGGAGGTCGGGTCCTTAACTGAATGTAGCCAGACTAAGGGACGGTGATCTGTGACAAGGGTGAATTTTGTTCCATAAATATAGGGTCGGAAATACTTTACTGCGTAAACCATTGCGAGACATTCCTTCTCCGTTGCCGAATAATTCTTTTCAGGTTTATTAAGGCTTCGAGATGCATATGCTATCGGTAAATCCTTTCCTATTTCCCCCTGGCTAAGTACAGCTCCTATGGCGTATTCGGATGCGTCTGTAGTCACGATAAAGGGTTTGGTGAAATCCGGATACTGCAATATAGGTTGTTGACAAAGTTCTTTACGTAATTGATTAAAACTTTGATCTTGTTCTTCTGTCCATTTAAATTTAATGCCCTTTCCTAGTAAATTGATCAATGGTTTTGACTTCACGGTGAAATCTGGTATAAATCTTCTGTAATATCCTGCTAAGCCCAAAAATTGTTGAATATTCTTCTGCGTTTTCGGTGTGGGAAAGTCTTGCACAGCTTTTAATTTTCTTGGATCCGGTCTTACCCCCTTTTCGGAAATTATATGTCCTAAATATGCAACTTCTTTGCGTAGAAATTCGCATTTGTCAGTTTGAAGGGTTAAGCCCTGTTCCCGAAGGCGGTTCAATAATTTTTTAACTTTGATATTATGTTCTTGCAATGATGAAGCGTAAACGACAATGTCGTCCAGATAAACGAAGAGGTCTGTTCCTTGTAATCCGGTGAGAACTTGATCCATGAGGCGTTGAAATGTAGGTGGAGCGTTCTTTAAGCCAAAAGGCATTCTTGAAAATTCGTAATGTCCATGCGGTGTGGTGAATGCTGTTTTTTGCTTATCCCTTGGATTCATTTCTATCTGGTGAAATCCACTGGCGAGATCAAAAACGGAAAAATATTTTGCTCCTCCTAATCGGTCCAAAATTTCTGTGATTTGTGGTAATGGATATTTGTCGGAGATTGTCTTTTCGTTTAATGCGCGAAAGTCTATTACCATGCGCCAACGTTTGTTTCCCTGTGAGTCAGCTTTCTTCGGTACGATCCATAAAGGTGAGTTGTAGGGTGATTTTGACGGAGTAATTATGCCTTGTGATAATAATGCGCTAACCTGTTTTTGTATTTCGTCCTGATGCACAGGCGGATATCGATATTGTCTTGTGTTTACTGGTATTTCGTCTATGGTGTGAATCGAATGATTAAAATCGGCTGCTTTTCCTAATTTGTCTCCAAGCAGAAAAAATCGGTCTGGAAATTCTTTTATTAAATCAGTGACGGATGCTCGTTCTTCCCTGTTTAAATGATTGGTATTTAGTGTATTTACGAGTTTTTCTATCCTATCTTCGGTGGTCCTGAATTTTGTTGGCTGTTCTGCATATGAGCAAAGGTCTTCGTCCGATGTGCTTAGAAAATCGTACGGTTCTATTATCTGTGGTTCTATCTCTACGTCGAGGTCTTCGCTGCTGGTGTTCGTTGCTAAGACGTGACATTTTCCGTTGTTATTTGTTACAGCTGCTTCCCCTACGTACAGTTGATCGTGAGTTTTAATACGTGGTAAATATCCTTCCTTTACTGTCGGGTTTGCTATTTTTACCGCGATTTGTTGTATCGTACGAGCTTCGAGCCTGTGTTTAGTCGGAGTTTGCGAGTTTAAAGATGAAAACAAATCATTGCGGTTTGAAAAACGTAATGGTCTAATAGGTTTGTCCCTTAATACCATGGTCCCATGATAATAAGAAATTTCGGCACCCTCTTGCATTAAAAATGGGCTTCCGATGAGTCCATCAGCGTCTATTGCAAGAGTTCTTACTATATAGAAAAATGCGGGTGTATCGTGAATATGGAGAATTGTGGTTCCTAACGTGTAAATTGGAGTTGTGGTTAATCCTGTTATTTCTATTTCTTCGCGAGAATTTATTATTGCTTTTGTTCCTAAAACATCGAGACGTACTAAGTTGATGGCTGCACCGCAATCGATTAAAAATGTTCCCTTTCCTAATTCCAGTTCTGGGACTTTGGTTTCGAGACGTGGGGCAGGTGTTTCTTTGATAAGGAGTCGTTTTCGAAGTGTACTGTTCTTTGACGACGGGTTTCGTTGCCGCTCATCGTGTCGCCGGTACGGTGAGCGCGATTGAAGTTTAAAGACCCGTTCGATTCGGCTGACGAGTCCCGCGAGTCGCGTCGGTTTTTTGGATTACGCGGATTTTTCCTACAGGATTTCCCGTCGTGTCCCGTAGTTTCACAATACCAACAATATAATTTCGGTTCGCGATATCTTTCGGAATTTTTTAATATGGAATAATGATTTCCTTCATCCTTAGGAAAATCGTAAGAACGCCTCGAAGGGGAAATCGAGGGGCTCCTTTGTCGCACGGGCCATGCCGACGCATGTGGTTGTTCCTCTCGATCCTCTTGACCTTCGTATGTTCTAGCATGCCGCCCTCGGTCATAACGACTCGGCGAGCCAGGGTACGACACTTGATTGTCGCGGTGGCGATAATCTTCGGTTCCACGATCCTTTCGTGACCACCGTGCAGGTGATTCGTTCCGGGGCATTTGTCTTCGATTCCTTAGTTTCCTGTCTATATGCAGCACGGCGTCGTAAGCATCTTCAAGAGTCCGTATGTCTCTAAATTGTGCCGACACCTTCCAAGAAATACGATCCGGTAAGCCTTCGATGAAATTTTCCAAAACATCTCGTTCCATCTCCTTGATGAAATCTTCGGCGTTGTCCCGGTATCTTTCTCGAATGGCTCCGCGCGCGCAATAAACCAGGTGACTAGTCCTGTCGACGTACTGTCGCAAACTTTCACCCTCGCGAATACGTAAACTCGCGATGTCTACTTGGAAATACGACAAACTTTTTCCCGGCGCGAATCTCTTTTTTAAATGTTTAATCAATTCGCTAACACTCACGAATTTATGCTCTAAGGTGCACCTTCGTGCGGGACCTATGAGTTTAGTCAGAACAATCGCCAGATAATCGGCTTCCGAACCCTCAGGTATCAATGTTAACCCATCCTCCACACTTTGTGCAAAACGCGATAAAGATGGAGTTTCTCCGTCGAAAGTCGGTATCGTCGATGTAACGTTTTGTATGCATGTCTTTTGTGTCAAAAGTGACATTGAATTTGCAAGCGATAATGTCAAGTTCATAATATCGTTCGACGAAATATTTGCTTGTGAACTTGTCATTTTTAATAATTTATTTTAATTCAACTAGAGAAAACTAGTATATTTAAATCCAATTAACAATGTGTATTAACTAGCGAAAACTAGTATATTCTTAACAAGAGTTAACTGGTTGACTTAACTAGCGAAAACTAGTATATCGTCTAAATACAAGAAGAGAAATTTCAACTTCTCAAGAAACCCAAAAATTACGTAGCGATTCTAAAATAGTTAAATCCCACCGCTGTCACCAGTTTCTGTTACGAGCCAGGGCCGTGCAGCGCGCGTGGCCTGCGAGTGCGAGAGAGAGTATGGAATACGGTATCAATTTGTTAGTTAGGTACACGGACGAACCCGATGCGAAATCGGGGAGCCGCTAGGATAGTTGATAACGAGGACGAACCTGATGCGAAATCAGGGAGCCTCTGGGATGGAGTCACGTACGGACGAACCCAGTGCGAAACCAGGGAGCCGTAGGAGGGTGTAACGTCGTGAACGAACCCGATGCGAAATCGGGAAGTCACTAGGATTGTTGATAACGACGCAGACGAACCCAATGCGAAATCGGGGAGCTGCTAGGAGGTTGGAAGAAACGCAGACGAACTCAATGCGAAATCGAGGAGCTGCTGGGAGGTTGGATAAATCACAGACGAACCTGATGCGAAATCAGGGAGCTGTAGGATGCGGACGAACCTGATGCGAAATCGGGGAGCCGCTAGGATGGTAATAGATTGCGTGGACGAACTCGATGCGTAATCGAGGAGCCACTAGGTTGTAAGAGATTGTATTTGGATTTGGGGATGTGTTAATTGAACTCGTAACTGTGAATTATTAAATATAATATAACCCGAGCGGTAAGGTTATATTATTATGGGAACGTTTAACTAATAATAATCGCTTTATATAATTGTGGGTTAAAGAAGTTGGGTAACTCTGATTTGATAATAAAAGTAGATATATTCTTAAATCAACAAATAAAATACAATTGTTTCATGTATCTTATGTCGCGATCAAAGAATGAGTATATTTACTTAAAATGACCTTGCACGGTGTTGACGCACTGGCGATGCGGGGGTATGTCAGTTGGAAATAAAGGCCGCAATAGAATTTATGCCGGTTCACGGATTCTATATGGTTTGATACTAAAGGGTACGGTAGCCCGATCTCGCAAGATACAACTGACTATCAAATCGTATACGCGTGACAAGAGACGTGACGTTGACTCTAACGTGACGGTACGATTATGATCCCCCGAGTAATGAAATCACAGGGTTTATATACCAAAAAATCTGTGTGGGGCGGATTCAAAAGTACGTTAGAAATCACCGTGTGCACTATTCTCCGAATTGTATTAATTAACGGGCTGCTCTATTCTCCGAATTGTATTAATTAACGGACTGCTGCATCGCGACGGAAGTGACCCCCATTTCAAAGGTTAGATAAGTAGCAGGGCGATTTCATAATGCACGCAAGTGACAAGAAAAATTTGAGGAACGAAACGTTCGACATACGTAACAGTCGCAGTGGCAGCAACGCGCCGTCGGCTCCTTCCCTATCCGGCACAGGTATCTTCCGAAGCTGCCATGCCCGGAAAATACCTGTGCCAGCCGGTAGGTGAGGCTGCCATGGCCTCTGTCCAGCCACTCCTTCAGGAGTGGCCGAACAGCCCCTTCATCCCATAGTTTCTCCAAATTCTCCTTTCGATTTTTTGCCCTGGCCAACGAAACTTGAGCCTTCGGAAGTTTCTTATAATTAACGATAACTCGTCGTATCGCGGCAATGGTGGTGATCTGCTGTATAAAAAGGCTTTCTGCTCTTTCGGCCATGATTATAGTTCGAAGTGAGCGCGAGTCGAGTAATTAGCCACAACGAATCAAACAATTTTCCGCGATGACCTCGCTAGAATCACACGCACGGGTAGGCGGGGAATGGATAAAGGCATTGTTTTGAAACTTGAGTTTGTTTTTTGTGTTTTGTTTTAACGAAACAGCGCGAAGAGAGCGGATTGTAACGGTCCGAACAGGTCTCCGTCCGAGTGGAGAGCGTGGAGCGAAACAAGGCCACGGCAGTTTTCCCGAAACCAATACTCTTAATTCTTAATATGGCTCACACTGAACTCCGTACACGAGCACAACCGAACTTTTACAGACACAATCACCGCGGTTTATCCGGCTCGAAGGACCATTATGTTTCGGCTCGGTCTATATTGAATAAACCAATTCGCAGTGTGGATATGATAGATTGGCCCACGGAACTGTGGATATTCCGGCTAATGAACTTTATTCTCCCTTCGCGTCTTATTCTTATAAAGCATGACGAGCTCACTGTTAACAGGGTTACTTCTGTATGAATCGATTATCAGTTACAGACTAACTGTGCGAAGCGAGCGGTTAAATTTTGTATTCGCCGGCCGAGTATGAAAAACAATCCGGCGAGACTCGGGCGTGTTCGCGTAACGGCAATAACATCAAGCCTTGTTGACGAGCTGCCAGCGGTTACGCCAAGGCGCTTTAAATATATGATATTGAACACAAGCAGTAAGCTAGTAAGCAAACAGTAACCCTGTAAGCATGCAGCAGGCTAGAAAGAAAGCAGTTGGCTAGTAAGAAAGCAATTAGCTTCTAAGCAAGCAGTAAGCTAGTGTGCAAGCAGTGTGCTTCTAAGCGAGGAGGAAGCTAGTAAGCAAGCAGTAAGTTGGTAAGCAAGCAGTAAGCTTGTAAGCATGCAGCAGGATAGTCAGAAAGCAGTTATCTTGTAAGAAAGCAGTATGCTATTAGGCAAGCAGTGAGCTAGAAAGCCAGCAGCAGGCTAGAAAGAAAGCAGTTAGATATTGAACAAGCAGTAAACTAGTAAGCAAGCAGTTATCTCGTAAGCAAGCTGTGGGCAAGTAAGCGAACAGGAAGCTAGTAAGGAAGCAGTACACTAGTAAGCAACCGGTAAGCTCGTAAGCAACAAGTAAGCTAGTAAGCAAGCAGCATGCTAGTAAGGTTGCAATTAGCTAGCAAGATAGCAGTTAGCTAGTAAGCAAGTAGTAAGCTAGTAAGCAAGCAGTGAGCTAGTAAGCAAGCAGTAAGCTAATAAGAAAGCAGCAAGCTTGTAAGCAAGCAGCAAGGTACTAAGCGAGCATTAAGTGATTAAGCTAGCAGTAAGCTATTAAGCAGCCAGTAAGCTAGTATGCAGGCAGTGAGCTAGTAAGCAAACAGTAAGCTAATACGCAAGCAGTAAGATAGTAAGCAAGGGGCAGAATATTCAGAATGCTGCTAGCTAGTAAGAAAGCAGTATGCTAGTAAGCAAGCGGTAAGCTAGTATGCAAGCAGTAAGCTAGTAAGCGAGCAGGGTCCAAGTTCGGAAGTAGAAAGATAGTAAGCATGCAGAATGAGAGTAAGCAAGCTGTGAGCTGGTAAGCGAGCAGAAAGCTAGTAGGCAGCAGGTAAGGTAGTAAGCAAGCAGTGAGTTAGTAAGCATGCGGAAGACTATTCAGATTGCTGCTAGCTAGTAAGAAAGCTGTATGCTAATAAGCAATCAGTAGGCTAATAAGCAAGCAGCGTGCTAGCAAGCTAGCAGTAAGGGAGTACACGAGCTGTAAGCTAGAAAGGCAGCAGTAAGCTAGTAGGCAAGCAGCTGGCTAGTAAGGTAGCAGTATGCCAGCAAGCAAGCAGTAAGCTAATAAGCAAGCAGCGGGCTAGTACGCAAGCAGTAAACGAGTAAGCGAGCTGTATGCTAGGAAGGCAGCAGTAAGCTAGTAGGCAAGCAGCTGGCTAGTAAGAAAGCAGTATGCCAGTAAGCAAGCAGTAAGCTAATAAGCAAGCAGTAAGCTGGTAAGCAAGCAGTGAGCGAGTATGCGAGCAGGGAGCTAATATGCAACCAGTAAGCTAGTAAGAAAGCTGTGAGCTGCTAGTCAAGCAGGAAGCTATTAAGGAAGCACTAAGCTAGAATGCGAGCAGCAGGCAAGTAAGCATGTAGTAAGCATGTAAGCAAGCGGTATGCTGGTAAGCAAGCAATGAGATAGATCGCGAGCAGGGAGCTAGTAAAGATGCATTTTCCTAGTAAGCAAGCAGTAAGCTAGTAAGCAACCAGTAAGCTAGTAGGCACGCAGTAAGCAACTATGAATACAGCAGGCATGTAAGCAAGCAGCAGGCTAATCAGATAGATGCTAGCTAGTATGAAAGCAGCAAAGCTAGTAAGCAAGCAGTAAGCTAGAAAACAAGCAGCAGGCTAGTAAGCATGCAGTAAGAGAGTAAGCTAGCAGTAATCTCGTAAGCAAGTAGCGAGCTAGAAGGCGAGGTGGAAGCATGTAAGGAAGCTGTATGATAGTAAGCAACCAGTAAGCGAGTAAGAAACCAGTGGGATAGTAAACGAGGAGGATGCTAATAAGGACGCAGTTATATTGTAAGCATGCAGTAAGCTAGTAAGCAACAAGTATGCTAGTAAGCAAGAAGTAAGCTAGTAAGCAAGCACTAAGTTAGTATGCAAGCAGTGTGGTAGTAAGCGAGGGGGAAACTGGCAAGCAAGGAGTAAGCTAGAAAGCAAGCAGTAAGCTAGTAAGCAACAACTCAGCTTGTAAGCATGCAGCAAGCTTGTAAGAAAGCAGTCAGCTAGTAAGAACGCAGTAAGCTAGGAAGCTAGCAGTGAGCTAGTAAGCAAGCAGGAATCTAGTAAGGAAGCAGTATGCTAGTAAGCAAGCAGGAAGCTAATAAGGAAGCAGTATGCCAGAAAGCAAACCGCGGGCTAGTAAGCAAGCAATAAGCGAGTAAGCTATCAGCAAGCTTGAAAGCATGGAGCAGGCTAGTAAGCGAGCAGTAAACGAGATAGTAAGCAGTAAGCTAGTTAGCGTGCAGTGAGCTAGTAAGCCAGGAGGAAGCTTGTAAGGAAGAAGTTTGATAGTAAGCAACCTGTATACTAGTACGCAACCAGTAGCTAGTAGGCTAGCAGTAAGCTGGTATGAAAGCAGCTATCTAGTAAGAAAGCAGTTAACTAGTAAACTAGCAGTTAGCTAGTAAGCAAGCTGTAATACAGTAAGCAAGCAGTGATCTGGTAAGCAAACAGTGAGCTAGTTAGCGAGCAGGGTGCTAGTAAGGAGGCATTATGCTAGTAAGCAAGCAGTAAGCTAGTAAGCAAGCTGTAAGCTGGAATGGAAGCAATTAGCTTGTAAGCTGGCAGCAAGCTAGTAAGCAAGCAGTAAGCTAGTAAGCGAGCAGGGACCTAGTAATGGAGCAGAATGCTAGTAAGCACGCAGTTAGCTAGTAAGCAACCAGTAAGCTAGTAAGCAAGCAGGAAGCTGATGAGGAAGCAGTATGCTAGAAAGCAAACAGCGGGCTAGTAAGCAAGCAGTAATCGAGTTAGTTGGCAGTAAGCTTGTAAGAATGAAGTAAGCTTGTAAGCAAGCATTAAGCTAGTAAACAAGGACTGGGCTAGTAAGAAGGCAATTAGCTAGTAAGCAAGCAGTAAGCCAGTAAGCAAGCATCGGGCTAGTCAAGAAGCAGTTAGCTAGTACGAAAGCAGAATGCTAGTAAGGAAGCGTTCGGCTAGTAAGAGAGCAGTAAGTTATTAGGAAAGCAGTTAATTAGGAAGAAAGCAGGAGTGTATGAAAGAAGCAGTTAGGCAGTAAGTAAGCAGTAAGCTAGTAAGCTAGTAGTTAGCGAGTATGTTTGCTGTCAGCTAGAAAGCAAGCAGTGAGCTTGTAAGCGAGGAGGAAGCTAGTATGGAAGCAGTATGCTAGTATGCAAGCTGTAAGCTAGTAAGCAACCAGTAAGCTAGAAAGGATGGAGCATGCTGGCAAGAGGGCAGTTGGCTAGTAAGCAAGGAGTAAGCTAGTAAGCAAGCAGTACGCCAGTAAGAATGCAGTTAGTTACTAAGGAAGCAGTAGGCTAGTAAGCAAGCAGCAAGCTAGTAACCAAGCAGCAAGCTAGTAAGCAAGCATTAGGCGATTATGCTAGCAGTAAGCAATTAAGCAGCTAGTAAGTTGGTATGCAAGCCGTGAGCTAGTAAGCGAGGAGGAAGCTGGTAAGGAAGCAGTAAGCTTGTAAGCAGGCAGCAAGTTGTGTAAGCAAGCAGCTGGCTAGTAAGGAAGCAGTAGGCTAGGTAGAAAGCTGGAATGTAGTAAGAAAGCAGTTAGGTAGAACGCAAGCAGCGGGCAAGTAAGCAAGCTGTAAGCGTGTAACCTGGCACTATGCTAGTATGCACGCAGTAAGCTAGTAGGAATGCAGTTTGTTAGCAAGGAAGAAGTATGCTAGCAGGCAAGCAGTAAGCTAGTAAGGAACAAGTAATCTAGTAAGCAAGCAGTAAGATTGTGAGGAAGCAGTAAGCTGCTAAGAAAGCGGGTAGGTAGTAAGGAAGTAGTAAGCTGGTAAGCAAGCAGTAGGCTAGCAAGCAAGCAGTAAGATAGTAAGCAAGCAGTGAGCTTGTAAGCGAGCAGGAAGCTAGTAAGTAAGAAGTATGCTAGTAAGCAAGCAGTAAGGTAGTAAGAAAGCAGTAAGCTAGTAAGCTACCAGTCAGCTTGTAGGCAAGCAGTAAGATGGAAAGCAAGCAACAAGCTAGTACGCACGCAGAAAGCTAGTAAGCTAGCATTGAGCGAGTAATCCTGGAGGAAGCTAGTAAGGAAGCAGTTTGATAGTAAGCAAGCTGCATGATAGTAAGCAACCAGTAAACCAGCAAGCAAGCAGTAAGCTGGTATGAGAGCAGTTAGCTAGTAAGCAAGTTGGAAGCTAGTACGCACGCAGTAAGCTAGTAAGCAAGCAGTAAGCTAGTAAGCCAGGGGGAAGCTTGTAAGGAAGCTGTATGCTAGTATGCAAGCAGTAGGCTAGGAAGCAAGCAGCAGGCTAGCAAGGCAGCAGTTAGCTATTCAGCATGCAGTAAACTAGTCAGTAAGCAGTTTGCTATTAAGCAACCAGTAAGCTAGCAAGCAAGCAGTAAGCTGTTAAGAAAGCAATTATCTAGTAAGGAAGTAGTAAGCATGTAAACAAGCAGTATGTTAGTATGCAACCAGTGAGCTTGTTAGAATAGGGAGGGTTCAAATATTTTAATTGAACGCCTCGTCTAGCGGAGGTCCGAATCACGAGAGAAAGGACGTTGGAAAAGTAGTAATTGCACGTTGATTTTATTTTATTATATACGTTTATTTTGCACGTTTTTTCAGGACAAACACAAACACAGACTCTTAATATTAAACGCCTCGACGTCTGGCCGGCGTCTGGCCAGAAAAAAGCCCCGCCGATGGGCCGTCTCCTTTGGCGGTTCGCGTCGCTCTACCCTGAAACAAAAGAGACGAGACTATGCGTAAACACCGAGTAACTTGAATCGCGTTGTCCGTCTCGTTCTAAGGTTCACGCGCTCTTGGTTGTGCTTGTCGCACTCACGAGCGGGGAACTCGGCCGCCGCGTTACGCAGCTAAGCTCGCGGACTGTATGTGTGAACGTTCCCTTTAAACTAGGAAACGTTTGTTTGCAGATTTGGAAGACGAGAATCGATCTCGATTTTTCCGACAGCTAATTTCGACTGTCGCAGGAGAGGTTAACCGAGGGAGGTTGTAAGGCTCCAACTATTTGCCTGCTCCTCGGCCGTTCACCGTCCCCGTAATGCGTACGGGCACTGTGTGGTGCAGCACCTTTACAGCGCATGCAGCGACTGATAATTATAGTGCGTACACCACGGCGCTATACTGAGCGGTTCTACACACAGTGTCCGTACACACTGGCGATGATTGAACTGCACTCTAGCTGGTCGCCGGATGCCGAAACTCAAAGATTGTCCCGAACACCGACTGGAGGACGACAAGACCACCCAGGGTATGCACGCCACGAAGGCCCTTAAGGGTGGGTTTGCACTGTTCGACAGTCGAGAGAGGTTCGAGATTCAAATTCGAAACCTCGGACACGACCTCTGATTGCAGCGATACGTGTCTAATTTCAGACTGGCGTGGACTATAGCCACCGCTGAATAGAAATTTCGGATTATAACTCACGAAATTTTACAGTCGCTTTGATCTGGTCGAAACCCGACCAGATCTATATCGTATTATAGCGAGTTGCGAAAGGAATCACGGGAAGGGATTGATTCACAATCCGTCCTCGTATTCGATTCCTTTCCTCGTTTGCGATTTTTTAATTTAAGCAAGCAGTAAGCTAGTAAGGATGTTGTAGGCAAGTAAGCTTGCAGTAAGTGAGTAAGCCAGGACTAAGCTCGAAAGCAAGCTGCAAGATAGTAAGCAAGCATGATGCGAGTAAGCCAGCAGTAAGCTAGTATCAAAGCAGTATGCTAGTAAGCAAGCAGCAGGCTATTAAAAATACAGTCAGTTAGTAAGGGAGCTGTAAGTTTGTCGCAGAGCAGTTAGCTGGTAAGCAAACAGTAAGCTAGTAAGGAAGCAGTAAAATAGTAAGAAAGCAATTAGCTAGAAAGCAAGCAGGAGGCCAGCAATAAAGCAGTTACCTATTAAGCAAGCAATAGGCTTGATAGCAAGCAGTACGCTAGTAAGCAAACGGCAAACTAGAAAGCATGTAGCAATCTAGTAAGCAAGCAGTAACCTTGTAAGTAAGCAGTGGGCTAGTAAGTGAGCAGGGAGCTAGTACGGAAGCAGTAAGATAGGAAGTAACCAGTAAGCTAGTCAGCAAGCAGAAGGCTGGCGTGAATGCAATTAGCGTGTGAGCAAGAAGAAAGCTAGTATGCAACCAGTGAGCTAGTAAGCGAGGAGGAAGCTAGTAAGGAAGCAGTAAGCTACTAAGGAAGATGTAAGATAGAAGGCAAGCAACAAGCTAGTATGCAAGAAACAACCTAGTAAGCTAGTAAGGTAGCAATAATACAGAAAGCAAGCAGCAAGCTAGTAAGCAAGCAGTAAGCTAGTAAGCAAGCTGTAAGCAAGTAAGCAAGCAGTAAGCTTGTAAGCAAGCAGTTAGTTAGTAAGCAAGCAACAGGCTAGCAAGAAAACAGTTAGTTAAAAAGGAAGAAGTAAGCTAGTAACGAAGCAGTAAGTTGGTAACAAATCTGATCTATTAAGCAGTCAGTAAGCTAGTAAGCAAGCAGTAAGCTAGTGGGGAAGTGGTAGGCAAGTAAGCAAGCAGTAAGTTAGTAAGCCAGCAGTAAACTCGAAAGCAAGCAGCAAGCCTGTAGGCATGCAGTAAGCTAGTATGCGAGCAGAAAGCTAGTAAGCAAGCAGCAAGCGTGTAGGCAAGCAGTATGCTAGTAAGCGAGTAGGGAGCTAGTAACAAAGCAGTAATCTAGTAAGCAAGCTGTATGCTTGTGAGAAAGCAGTAAGCTAGTATGGAAGCAGTCAGCTAGTAAGCAAGCAGTAAGCTTGTGAGCAAGCACGAAGCTAGTAAGTAAGCAGTGAGCTAGTAAGCGGGTAGGGATCTGGTAACAAAGTATGAATCTAGTAAGCAAGCAGTATGCTGGTAGGAAAGCAGTTAGCTAGTAAGCAAGTAGTGAGCTTGTAAGCAAGCAGTACGCTAGTAAGCATGCAGTGAATTAGTAAGCGGGTAGTGTGGTAGTAACAAAGCAGTAATCTTGTAAGCAAGCAGTATGCTGGTTGGAAAGCAGTTAGCTAGTAAGCAAGCAGTGAGCTTGTATGCAAGCAGTACGCTAGTAAGCATGCAGTGAGCTAGTAAGCGAGGAGGAAGCTTGTGAGGAAGCATTAAGTTAGTAACAAAGCAGTAAGCTAGTTAGCAAGCAGGAAGCTTGTAAGGAAGCATTCGGCTAGTGAGAAAGCAGTAGGTTATTAAGAAAGCAGTAAGTTGGTAAGCAAGCAGTGAGCTAGTGAGGAAGCATTTAGTTAGTAACGAAGCAGCAAGCTCGTAGTCAAGCAGTAAGCAGGTAAGCATTGAGTATGCTAGTAAGCAAGCAGTAAGTTAGTAAACTAGCAGTAAGCTTGTGAGCAAGCAGTGAGCTAAAAAGTAAGCAGCAGGCTAGTAAGAAAGCTGTAAGCTGGTAAGCAAGCAGTATGCTAGTAAGCAAGCAGTAAGCTGGTAACAAAGCAGTGAGCTTGTAAGAAAGCAGTATACTAGTAAAGAAGCAGTAAGCTAGAAGGCAAGCAGCAAACGAGTAAGCAAATAGTAAGCTTGTAAGGGGGCAGGGAGCTAGTAAGGGAGCAGAATGCTAACAAACAAGCAGTAAGCTAGTAAGCAAGCAGCTGGCTAGTAAGAAAGCAGTATGCTACTTAGCAAGCAGTAAGCTAGTAGGCAATCAGTAAGCTAGTAAGGAAGCAGTAAGCTGGGAAGAAAACAGCAAGCTAGTATGCAACCCTCTGGGTCTGTGTCCGGCAATCGTCGGCCGCAGTAAGGGGTGTTGCGACCCCGAGGTACCTGATGCTTATCACACCGTAAGCCTCCTGTTGGTCGTCACAGCGACGCATGCACAATTCCTTCTTTGGTTTTGTGAATGGTACGTGACGGCAGGAGGAACGGGGGCCTTGGCTTAGCCGCCCGGGCCGCGAGTATGGCGACTCTATAAAATCGCCCTTGAATCCTAAGCTATGGTGCGCGCCGATGGGATGCATGGTTGGGGGAGAAGGCCCAATCCCACGCGACCACCTCCGGGGACACGTGCTGAACCCCCGGATTAATAGGCTTGCCCGAGTAAGGCGGCTCTGCCCGGGCGGACCTTTTCTTCCGACCTGCTCGTGGGAATATTATGGAGTTCAATATTAAAACGGGGATGGGACGGGGTAAGTCAGAGGGGGAGGACGAAGGCGGTGTTGGGACTGGAGTGACGGCGCTCGCGCCGCCTCCAGCGCCTGGTCCGGCTTCGTGGAAGGTGGAGGAGGACGGGCCCCGGGTCGCGACCCCCAAGGGGGGTGGTGCACCCGTGGTCGCGGTGGTCGCGTCCTCCACAGCACCCTCCCAAGGGGGGGTGGCGTGGAGTGAGGTGGTGGGGCGGAAGGCGAAGCGGGCGGCGAGGAAGGCCTCGCAACCGCAGCCTCCGCCTCCGCCGCCGGCGGCCAAGGTAAAGGCCGCGAAGGTCGGGAAGGCACGACCAGGTCGTCCCCCAAAAACGGCAGCGGTGACGCTGACCGTTGCGCAGGGGGGCGACCTGACCCTCGCGGAGGCGATGCGGCTCGCCAGGGAGAATATCTCCCTGGAAGAGCTGGGCATCGCCTCCGTGAGGGCGAAGAGGGCCGTGACCGGGGGTCTCTTGCTGGAGATCCCCGGTGCAGAAGGCGGCGCGAAGGCGGATCGTCTCGCCCAGAGGCTCCGGGAGCAGCTGGGCGAGCGAGGTGTCCGGGTCGCCCGGCCCACGAAGCGCACGGAGATGCGCGTTTGTGGGCTGGACGACTCGGTCAGCGCACAGGATGTGTCCCGTGCCCTTGCGAGGGCGGGGGACTGTCCTGTGGAGGACCTGCGGATCGGAGAGATCCGCAGGTCGCCCTCTGGCCTCGGGTCGGTGTGGGCCCGGTGCCCCCTCTCCGCCGCCCGTAAGGTGGCGGAATCCGGGAGGGTGTTGGTGGGGTGGGTTTCGGCGCGAGTGGAAATCCTCGCACCGCGCCCGCTCCAGTGTCACCGCTGCCTCGAATTGGGGCACGTGAGGCAGTGGTGCACCTCGCCGGTGGACCGCAGCGGTCAGTGTTACCGCTGCGGTGCCAAAGAGCACCGTGCGAGCCAGTGCTCGGCGGCCCCCCACTGCCCGCTGTGTGCGGACATGGGGAGGCCAGCCGATCACAGGGTGGGGAGCAAGAAGTGCTCCCCCCCCCCTCCCGGAAGGAGAGGAAGAGGCGGGCTGCACCGGCTCCGGTGCCGAGGGCGGTGGCATCGTCCTCCATGGAGGTGGACGGTGCTACGGGGACGGACGGCCGGGAGGAGGCTGGCGCGGCCATTAATTAATGCCGCCCCGCCTCCTCTTCCAGGCCAACCTCAACCACTGCCGCGCGGCACAGGACTTGATGTCCCAAGTCCTCGCGGAGTGGGGGGTTGGCCTGGCGGTCGCCGCCGAGCCGTACCGCGTCCCTGATCACCCTCATTGGGTGGGCGACGCGGGCGGCTTGGTGGCGACGGTATGGGGTGGGGGCGACGGGTCCCCACCGTTCTCCTTGTTGGAGCGCGGTCGGGGATTCGTCGCCGTGGACTGGGGGGGAGTCGCTGTGGTGGGGTGCTACATTTCGCCCCGTAGCGGTCACGCTGCGTTTGAGCTGTACTTGGCCGAGGTCGCGACATGCGTGCAGCGCTGCGCGGCCCGGCCGGTGCTGGTCCTGGGGGATTTTAATGCCAAGTCGGTGGCTTGGGGATCCCCCAGGACCTCCGTTCGCGGCGGGATCCTGGGCGATTGGGCGGCGGGGCTCGACCTCCGGGTATTGAACCGGGGGTCGGAGCACACATGCGTGCGGCGATATGGGGGGTCCATCGTGGATGTTGGATTCGCGACCCCCAACGCCGTGCGCATGGTGTCGGGTTGGCACGTGGTCGCGGGGGCAGAGACACTCTCCGATCACCGGTACATCCGGATGGAGGTCCCTGCCGCCGCGAGTGCATCCCGACACGGCCGCCTGCGTGGCACCCCACCACGCCGCTGGGCGCTTCGGCGCCTGGACAAGGACGCCCTGATGGCAGCTGTCCTCGCTGCAACTTGGCCGCAGGGAGCGGCCGAGTTGCCGAGCATAGAGGAGGAGGTCGCCCGGCTCGGAGCATTGGTCGCGGGTATTTGCGACGCGGCGATGCCTCGGGTCGGGCGGGCTTCTCCTCGCAGGGCGGTGTACTGGTGGTCGGACGCGATCGCGGAGTTGCGATTCGCGACTGTCCGCGCCCGACGCCAGTACACCCGCGCGCGCCGTCGTCAACGTACAGGCGACGGCGTGGCGCGAGCGAGGGCAGCTGATGACCTGTATGGAGCATACCGCGTGGCGCGGGTTGCTCTGCAGGTCGCCATCAAACGGGCCAAGACCCAGGCATGGAAGGAGCTCCTCCAGACCCTTGATGATGATCCATGGGGGCGCCCATATAAGGTGGTGCTGAATAAGCTCCGCCCGTGGGCGCCCCCCGTCACCGAGGGTCTTGACCCCCGGCTGCTGGAGGACGTGGTCAATACACTCTTCCCAATTGGGGAGAGGGGACCGCGTCCTCCGGCGGCGGCGGCTGTCCCAGTGGAGTGGACGGCCGAGCTGGGGGTCACGCAGGAGGAGCTGGCAGCGGCCATCAGACGGCTCGGGGTTCGTAACACGGCCCCGGGTCCGGATGGTGTGCCCGGCCGGGTTTGGGTCTTGACCCAGGGCGTCCTTGGGGCCGACCTCAGGCGGTTGTTCGACCGCTGCCTGAGGGACGGGCGATTCCCCCCCAGTTGGAAGGTGGCGAGGATGGTCCTCCTCCGGAAGGAGGGTCGGCCCGCGGAGTCTCCCTCCGCATACCGGCCCATTTGTCTCCTCGACGAGGTGGGCAAGCTCTTCGAGCGTGTGATTGCTGCCCGCCTCGTCGAGCACCTGTCGCGGGGTGATCCCGGTCTGGCCGACTGCCAGTTCGGTTTCCGGGGGGGCCGATCGACTATCGACGCGATAGGTCGTGTGAGGGCCCTCTCGGAGGCGGCCGTCTCCCGGGGAGGGGTGGCATTGGCAATATCCTTGGATATTGCCAATGCCTTTAACACCCTCCCCTGGGAAGAGATACGGAGGGGGCTCGAATATCATCGGGTACCCCCGTATCTCAGGGCAGTCGTCGGGGATTATCTCCGCGGCAGGTGGATCGAGTATCCGGGCCGGGATGGTGATATGCGGAGGGAGGTCTACTGCGGCGTTCTGCAGGGGTCGGTCCTCGGGCCACTCCTGTGGAACATCGCGTACGACGCGGTGTTGCGGGCCGACCTCCCCGACGGCGTCAGTGCCGTGTGTTACGCAGATGACACACTGGTGCTGGCCGTCGGGGCTCAGTGGGGAAGGGCCAAGCGCCTCGCCGAGGAGGGGGCGCAACGCGTCGTCGACCGGATCAGGGGGATGGGAATGACGGTGGCGGTCCATAAGACCGAGGTGATAGCGTTCCACTCACCTCGGCAGGATCCGCCACCCCCTCTGATCCTGGTGGGTGGGGTTGATATCGAGGTGAAGCCCCGGATGAGATATCTGGGGCAGATCCTCGATAGCCACTGGCGCTTCGACGAGCATTTCCGCTGCCTGGTTCCCCGGTTGGAGGGGATGGTCGCGGCTTTAGCCTGAATACTACCCAGCCTGGGGGGCCCGGCTGGCAGAGTGCGCCGCCTCTATGTGGCAATGGTACAGTCGCTGGCCCTTTACGGGGCCCCTGTCAGGGCGGGCGACCTGGCGGCCTCCCGGCGCAGCATGACGATGCTGCGTCGGGTGCAGAATCGGAGGGCGTTGCGGGTCGTCCGCGGGTACCGGGCCGTGTCGCATGAGGCGGCGACGGTTCTTGCGGGGATGCCGCCCATGGACCTCCTCACGCGGTCGCACGCGGTGCTGTATCGTCACTGCGTCGACCGTCGCGCGGGGGTGGGAGCGGTCCCGCGAGTGCCGGAACCTGCTTGGGGCGATTTGAAGCGCCAGGCCCGGCAGTTCGTGGTGCTCGCGTGGCAGGAGCGGTTGGCCCTGCCAACTGCGGGGCACCGGACAGTCGGGGCTGTTCGGCCACTCCTGTGTGAGTGGCTGGACAGAGGCCATGGAAGCCTTACTTACCGGATGGCACAGGTGTTCTCCGGGCATGGCAGCTTCGGGAGATACCTGTGAGGGATAGGGAAGGAGCCGACGGCGCGTTGCTGCCATTGTGACGCTGAGCAGGACACGGCTGAATACACCCTCGAGGTGTGCCCTGCGTGGGAGGGGGAGCGCCGTGTCCTGGTCGGCGTCATAGGGCGGGATGTCTTGCTGCCGGGTGTGGTGCGCGCCATGCTCGGCAGCGACAGGAAGTGGAGGGCCGTGGCCTCCTTCTGCGAGACCGTAATGCTGCAAAAGGAGGACGCGGGGAGGGAGCGCGAGCTTCAGCGGCGCGCTGAGGCTCGCGCTCGTATGGTGGCACGAGGGCGTCGCCCGGGCGCCAGGCGTTGCGGGCGGCGGCCTTTGCGCGGCGGATGACCCTGGCTGGGAGGGGGGCCCTGAGGGGGCCTCCTCCCGCCAGGCGGCGATGGGTCGGACCGGGTGGGTCCGGCCCACGGGGAGGCACCCTCGGTGGCCTGGAGCGGCCATCAGCTCCCGGCCGCCGAGGGGTAGAAACGGTGTCGCAGGCGGTTGCGAGTTGGGGCTCGCAGCCTGCCACTAAATGCGGCCCCGGGACGGATGGCGGCGGGATGGAGTGGCCCCGTCCTGCCGCTATGAGACAGTGTGTCTACAGGGGGGACCGTTTGTTCCCCCCGGGGATGGGCGCAAAGCGCGGGCACGGGGAGGATACCGGAAGAATGCTTCGAGCGATTCCCGGTATCCTCCCAAATCGTGCGGAAGGGTCACCGTGGGGTTTTTAGTGGGTAGGTCCCGCGTCGGTCATTCTACGGGCGCGGGGAATCCCACACAACCCTCCCGCCTCTCCCCAAAGAGGTGGGAGGGAGTCTTTCGAAGATTTTCCCCACGACAAAAAAAAAAAAAAAAAAAAAAAAAATAGTACGCAAGCAGTAATCTAGTGAGTTAGCAGTGAGCTAGTAAGCATGCAGAAAGCTAGTAACGAAGCACTAACCTAGGAAGCAAGCAGCAAGCTGTGATGCAAGGAGTAAGCTAGTAGGCAAGCAGTGCGCTAGCAAGCAAGCAGTAAGCTAGTAAGCAAGCAGTGAGCTTTTAAGCGAGGAGGAAGCTAGTAAGCAAGCAGTAAGCTTGTAAAGTACTAAGGGACTTTACCGTGGGTCCGGATGAGGAAACGGACTGGGTGAGAAATTGGTACAAGTTTTTCAATAAAGTTTTTATTTTACAAAAATATAAATGAAAATTCAAGTACAAAATGTAAAAATAAACGAAAAACAGGAAACAAAAATCGTGGACGGTGGCTCTGCTTTGGCCCGGCGTCTCCTATTCTTTTTGTCTCCAATTTGTTCTACTGCGGAGGCTTTCTGCAACAAATGAATCCGCCTAATAAATACTTTTGCGGACAAGTCAACAATCGAGCGCTCGTCAGCTGTTTCTCGCTCTTCAGCGACAGTCTGGTGTGCTTGGAGGGGAGAGCTGGCTGGCTATCTAGCGCTCTAGCTAGTGGACTGTATATTCTTCTCTTTCTGGTCGATGAGATTCGTTTCCTACGATCTCACCGACACGCACGACCGGGTAGGCGTGTTTTTCTCCATTCTACCGAGTTCTCTGCGTAATGCCACGGACGGGAAACCATATGGAGGTTGTAAGGCTCCAAGAGGCTATATCCCGCGAGCACGCTCCCCGTGCGGGTGGCGTTTCTGCAACACCCACGCAAGAGGACATCTTGTCCTGGTTCGGCTTCCTCGACGGTTGCTCCTCAGGAGCAACCTGCGGTATGCTCACGTGGTTGCCAAGCCGGCGATTTCTTCATCAAAGGAACGCCCGGCAGCCAGCCGTGGCTACCTCGACAGAGGCTCCTATGTTCCGAGGAACTGGCCTGTGGCTCACCGGATCAGGACACAAGCCCTTGCAATTCCAACCACCCTACGTTCACAGCCCAGTGTGGTCGACTCACAGCTGGTAGTGGGTGTAGCGATGGAAGGAAGGCTCTTCGAACCCTTTGCTCCACCGTACGCTTAGGCTCTACTTATTATCCCCTCACGACGGTATATTGGAGCGGGTTCTCCGACGCCCGATGCACGGAGAGCACCACGAAGTGATATGCTTCCTGAATATCTATCTTGCGGTTGCCCCTACGCCCTATAGCTCTAATCTGGTCGTTGAAACTTTCCACCCCACCGGTCGGCGTACTCTCAGTGGTACACAGGACGGGTGGTTCCAGTGGGTTTCGTATGACCTCTACGAACGGTGAACTACCACTGGGTGATATCAGTATGTCGGTATCAGCCTTCCAGTAGCTTTAACCGGATAATTGGAAGAAGACTCTAGGCGATCCACACCGAATCTCCAACGTCGCAGTCGCATTCACGACCAGCAACGTTCAATCACAATCCAGCGTCTACGATCGCTTCACACTCGGCGTGCCATGCGATCGCCGCAACGTCAGGCAGATTGTCCTTTTTCTGAGGAAAATCTCCTGACGCTACGACGAGATTTTCCAATAAATTGTTAGTCCGCAAACTCATTCTATTACGAGGAGCGTGATCGAGTCATCCTCCTCGGAGCTCGTAGGTAAATGGGAACGCGACCGTCACAGGGACCGCCATCGATCGCCGACGGCTCAAGAATGAACCCTGACGATCTGCAAGCAGCGACGGCTGCGGCCGGCTCCGTCGCGCAAGCGCAGACCGGGTAGCTACGCCTCGCGTTGCTGGGCCCGGGCTGCTACCCGGCGCGTTGACACGGCACGGCGCTGCCGCGTATCGTCTATCGACCCTTCTCCGATAGATCTCTTTTCTCTCTCTTTCTCAGCGCTAACAACACAATTCCTAGAATTTGTTCCAAAACTCGAGAATTTCAGTGAAGCTAGCTTGAAAAACCACGTAAATAACCGCGGTAAACTAATCTGAACGATGGAAAATTCCCACATCAGAACACCCATCTAGAATTACGCGAATTCAATATAGGTACGGGCATCGCGGCCGAGTTTCTACGTCTCGGACTCACGCGATATATAAACAAAGCTTGAAAGCAAGCAGCAAGCTAGTAAGAAAGCAGTTAGCTAGTAAGAATGCAATTAGCTAGAAAGAAAGCAGTATGCTAGTAAGCAAGCAGTAAGCTAATAAGCAACCAGTAAGCTAGTAAGCAAGCAGTAAACTGGTATGAAAGCAATTAGCTTCTAAGCAAGCAGTAAGCTAATATGCAACCAGTGATCTAGTAAGCGAGCAGTGAGCTAGTAAGCAAGCAGTAAGCTAGTCAGGAAGCACTAAGCTAGAAAGCAAGCAGTAGGTTAGTAAGCAAGCAGTAAGCGAGTAACCTAGCAGTAAGCTAGTAAGTAAGCAGTAACCTAGCAAGAAAGCAACAAGCTGGTAGGCAAGCAGTAAGCTAGAAAGCAAGCAGGGTGCTAGTCAGAAAGCAGTTACCAATTAAGCAAGATGTAAGCTAGAAAGCAAGCTGTGATCTGGTATGAGGGCAGGAAGCTAGTAACGAAGCTGTGTGCTAGTAAGCAAGCAGAAATCTGGTAAGAAACACGTAAGCTAGTAATCAAGCAGCAGGCGAGTAAGAAAGGAATTAGCTAGTAAGAAAGCAGTATGCTAGTAAGCCAGCAGTAAGCTAGTAAGCAACAAGCCAGCTAGTAAGCAAGCAGTAAGCTAGAAAGCAAACAGCAGGCTTGTGAGCATGCAGTAAACGAGTAAAATAGCAGGAAGCAAGTGAGCCAGCAATAAGCTAGTAATCGAGCTGTAAGCTTGTAAGCATGCAGGAATGTAGTAAGCAAGTAGAGAGCTAGTAAGCGAGCAGGAAGCTAGTAAGAAAGTAGTATGCTAGTAGGCAAGCACTAATCTAGTTTGCAACCGGTAAGCTAGTAAGCAAGCAGCAGGCTAGGAAGCAGGCAGCAAGCTAGTAAGCGAGCAATAAGCTAGAAGGCGAGGAGCAGGCTGGTAAGAACGCAGTTAGATAGTAAGCAAGCAGCAGGCTAGTAAGAAAGCAGTCAGATAGTAAGCATGCAGCTGGCTAGTAAGAAACCCGCAAATTTGGAAGAAAGCATGAATGTAGTAAGAATGCAGTTAGGTAGTAAGCAAGCAGTAAGCTGGAAAGCAAGGAGCAGGCTAGTAAGAAAGCAGTAGGCAAGTAAGGAAGGAGTATGCTAGTAAGCAAGCAGTGAGCTAGTAAGCAAGCAGTCAGCTAGATTGCAGGCAGCAATCTAGTAAGCAAGCGGTACACCAGAAAGCAACCAGTGTGCTAGCAAGCGAGCAGGCAGCTAGTAAGGCAGCAGTATGCTAATAAGCACGCTGTATGCTAGTAAGCTACAAGTAAGCTAGTAAGAAGGCAGCAAGCTATTAAGGAAGCAGTTAGCTGGTAAGCAAGCAGTAAGCGAGTAAGCAACCAGTGAGCTAGTAAGCAACCAGTGTGGTAGCAAGCGAGCAGGGAGCTAGTAAGGAAGCAGTGTGCTAGTAAGCACGCGGTAGGCTAGTAAGCAACAAGTAAGGTAGTAGGAAGGCAGCAAGCTAGTAAGGAAGCAGTTAGCTAGTAAGAAAGCACTATGCTAGTTAGGAGGCAGCAAGCTAGTAAGGAAGCAGTTAGCTAGTTGGAAAGCAGTAAGCTAGTAAGCATGCAGTGAGCTAGTAAGCGAGGTGGAAGATAGTAAGGAAGCAGATTGATAGTAAGCAAGCTGTATGTTTGTATGCAACTAGTGAGCTACTAAGCAAGCAGTAGGTTGGTCAGAAACAAATTACCTAGTAAGCAAGCAGTAACCTTGTAAGTAACCGGTAAGCTAGTAAGCAAGCAGCAGGCTTGTAAGATAGCAGTTAGATAGTAGGAAAGCTGTAGGCTAGTGAGCAAGCAGCAAGCTAGTAAGCATGCACTAAGCTAGAAAGCAAACAGCTAGCTAGTAAGGAAGCAGTATGCTAGTAAACATGGAGTAAACTAGTAAGCAACCGGAAAGATAGGAAGGTACCATCCGGCTAGGAAGAGTGAAGTCAGTTAGCAAGAAAGCAGTAAGCTAGTAAGCAAGCGCTAATGTTGTAAGCAAGCAGTCGGCTAGTCAGAAAGCAGTTAGCTAGTAAGCAAGTATTAAGCTAGCAAGGAAACAGTAATCTAGAAAAGAAGCGGCAAGCTAGCAAGCAAGCAGTGCGCTGGTATGCAAGAAGCAGACTAGCAAGAAAGCAGTCAGCTATTGAGCAAGCAGTAAACTAGTAAGCAAACTGTTGTGAGGGAGCAGGGTGCTAGTGAGGGAGCAGGATGCTAGTAAGCAAGCAGTAAGCTAGTATGCTAGCTGAGAGCTAGTAAGCCAGGGGGAAGCTAGTAAGCAAGCGTTAAGCTAGTGAGGAAGCAGGGAGCTTGAGAGGGAGCAGTATGCCAGTAAGCAAGCCGTAAGCTAGTAAGCAAGCAGTACGCTGGAAAGCAAGAAGCAGACTAGGAAGGAAGCAGTTAGCTATTGGGCAATCAGTAAACTAGTGTGCAAGCAGTATGTTAGTGAGCAAGCAGTAAGCTATTAAGCAAGCAGCAGGTTAGTCAGAAAGCAGTTCGCTAGTAGGGAGGCATTATGCTAGTAAGCAGGCAGTGAGCTAGTAAGCGAGCAGAAAGCTAGTAAGGAAGCAGTATGCTAGTGAGCAAGCAGTAGGCTAGTAAGTATCCAGTTATCTAGGTAGCATGCAGTAAACCATTAAGCTAGCTGTAGGCTAGTAAGCAATCAGTGAGCTAGAAAGCGAGCTGGGAGCTAGTTAGGAACCAACAAGCTAGTAAGCCACCAGTAAGCTAGTAAGCATGCAGTAAGCTGGTAAGAGAGCAGTTAGCTAGTAAGCAAGTAGTATGCTAATAAGCGATCAGTAGGCTAATAACCAAGCGTTGAGGTAGTAAGCTAGGAGGAAGCTGTTAAGGAAGGAGTATGCTAGTAAGCATGCAGTAAGCTAGTAAGCAACCAATGAGCTAGTATGCCACCTGTAAGCTAGTAAGCATGCAGTAAGCTGGCATGAAAGCAATTAGGTTTTAAGCAAGGAGTAAGCGAGTATGCTAGCTGTGAGCTAGTTAGCAAGCGGTAAGCTTGTAAGCAAGCAGCAGGCTAGTAAGGAAGAAGAGGGCCGTATCCGGGGGCCTCTTGCTGGAGATTCCCGGACCGAAGAAGGCGGACCGACTCGCCCAGAGGCTCCGGGTGCAGCTGGGCGAGCGGGTTGACCGGGTCGCCGGTCTCTCGAAGCGTACGGAGATGCGCGGTTGTGGGCTGGACGATTCGGTCACAGCGCAGGATGTGTCTCGTGCCCTAGCGAGGGCGGGGGACTGCCCCGAAGGAGACGTGCGTGTCAGGGATACCCGCAGGTCTCCTTCCGGCCTGGAGTCTGTGTGGGCCTGGTGCCCTCTCTCCGCTGCCCGCAAGGTGGCGGAATCCGGGAGGGTGTTGGTGGGGTGGGTTTCTGCGCGAGTGGAGATACTCGCGCCGCACCCACTCCAGTGTCGCCGCTGCCTCGAGTTGGGGCACGTGAGGCAGTGGTGCACCTGGCCGGTGTACCGCAGCGGTCAGTGTTACCGCTGCGGAGCGAAAGACTACCGCGCGAGCCAGTGCTCGGCGGCCCCCATACTGCCCGCTATGTGCGGACATGGGGAGGCCGGCCGATAACAGTGTGGGGAGCAAAAAGTGCTCTCCCCCTCCCGGAAGAAGAGGGGGAGTCGGCCCTCTCCGGTTCAGCCACCGCGGTCTATGGCATCGGCCACAATGGAGGTGGACGGTGCCACGAGGACGGACAGCTGGGAGGAGGCTGGGCGGCCCCGAAGTAATGCAGCCCCGTCTCCTCCTCTAGGCCAACCTCAACTATTGCCGCGCGGCTCAGGACATGCTGTCCCAAATCCTCGCGGATTGGGGGGTTGGCGTGGCGGTCGCCGCCGATCCGAACCGTGTCCTAAATCACCCTCATTGGGTGGGGGACGCGGACGGCTTGGTGGCAGCGGTATTGGTAGGAGTCGATGGGACCTCGCCTTTCTCCATCCTGGAGCGCGGTCGGGGATTCGTCGCCGTGGACTGAGGGTGGGTCGCCGTGGTGGGGTGCTACATCTCGCCCCGCAGCGGTCACGCCGCGTCCGAGCAGTACCTGGCCGAGGTCGCGGCATGCGTGCAGCACTGCGCGGCCCGGCCGGTGATGGTCCTGGGGGATTTTAACGCCAAGTCGGTGGCCTGGGGATTCGCCATGACCTCTGTTCACGGCGTGAACCTCGGCGACTGGGCGGCCGGGCTCGACCTTCGGTTACTGAACCGGGGTTCGGAGCACACGTGCGTGCGGCGATATGGGGGGTTCATCGTGGATGTTGGATTCGGGACCCCCAACGCCGTGCGCATGGTGTCGGTATGGCAGGATGTTGGGGGGGGGGGCAGCGACACTCTCGGGCCACCGGTATATCCGGATGGAGGTCTCTGCCCCCGGATGTACATCCCGACAGCACCGCCCGGTTGGCGCCTCACCGCGCCGCTGGGCGCTTCGGCGCCTGGGCAAGGACGCTATGATGGCAGTTGCTCTCGCTGCAACTTGGCCGCAGGGGGCGGCGAGTTGCCGAGCATAGAGGAGAAGGTCTCCCGGCTCGGGGGATTAGTCGCAAATATTTGCGGCACGGCGATGCCCCGGGCCGGGCGGGATTCTCCATGTCGGGCGGTGTACTGGTGGTCGGCCGCGATTGCAGAGTTGCGCGTCGCAAGTGTGGCCGCCCGACGCCAGTACACCCGCGCGCGCCGCCGTCTATGAAGAGACGATGGCGTGGCGCAAGCGAGGGCAGAAGACCTGTATGAGTCCTACCGTACGGATCGGGTTGCTCTGCAGGCCGCTATCAATCTGGCCAAAACCCGGGCATGGAAGGATCTCCTCCAGACCCTCGATGACGATCCTTGAGGGCGCCCGTATAAGGTGGTGCTAAATAAGCTCCGCCCGTGGGCACCCCCTGTCACCGAGGGTCTTGATTCCCGGCGGCTGGTCGACGTGGTCAATACTCTCTTTCCAATTGAGGAGGGAGGATCATGTCCTTCGGCGGCGTCGGCTGTCCCAATTGAGTGCGCGGCCGAGCTGGGGGTCACGCACGGGGAGCTGGCCACGGCCATCAAGCGGTTCGAGGCGCGTAACACGGCCCCGCGGCGATAGGTCGCGTGAGGGCCCTCTCGGAGTCGGCCGTCTCCCGGGGTAGGGTGGCTTTGGCAGTATCCTTGGATATTGCCAACGCCTTTAAAACCCTTCCCTGGGAAGAGATAAGGAGGAGGCTCGAAGATCATCGGGTCCCTCCTTATCTCAGGGCAGTCGACGAGGATTATCTCCGTGGCAGGTGGATCGAGTATCCGGGCTGGGATGGAGATATGCGGAGGGAGGTGTACTGCGGCGTTCCGCAGGGTTCGGTCCTCGAGTCACTCCTGTGGAACGTTGCATACGGTAAGGTGTTACGGGCCGACCTCCTCGACGGCGTCAGCGCCGTGTGTTATGCAGATGACGCACTGGTGCTGGCCATTGGGACGCAAAGAGGGAGGGCCAAGCGTCTCGCGGAAGAGGGGGCGCAGCGCGTTGTCGGTCGGATCAGGGGAATGGGGATGACGGTGGCGGTCCATAAGACTGAGGTGATAGCTTTCCATTCACCTCGACAGAATCCGCCACCCCCTCCGATCCGGGTAGGTGAGGATGATATCGAGGTGAAACCCCAGATGAGGTATCTGGGGCTGATCCTCGATAGCCACTGGCGCTTCGAGGAGCATTTCCGTTGCCTGGTGCCCCGGTTGGAGGGGATGGTCGCGGCTTTAGGCCGAATCCTACCCAAACTGGGGGGCCCGGCTGACAGAGTGCGCCGCCTCTATGTGACAATAGTACAGTCGGTGGCCCTTTACGGGGCCCCCGTCAGGGCGGACGACCTGGCGGCCTCCCAGCGCAGCATGACGATGCTGCGTCGGGTGCAGAGGCGGATGGCGTTGCGGGTCGTCCGCGGGTACCGGATTGTGTCGCATGAAGCGGCGACGGTTCTTGCGGGGATGCAGCCCATGGAGCTCCTCGCGCGGTCGCACGCGGTGCTGTATCGTCACCGCGACGACCGTCGCGCGGGGGTGGGAACAATCCCGGGGGCGCAGGAACCTGCTTGGGGCGATTTGAAGCGCCAGGCCCGGCAGTTCGTGATGATCGCGTGGAGAGGTTGGCTCTGCCAACCGCGTGGCACCGGATAGTCGGGGCTATTCGGCCACTCCTGAGTGAGTGGCTGGACAGAGGCCATGGAAGCCTCACTTACCGGATGGCACAGGCGTTCTCCGGGCATGGCAGCTACGGGAGTTACCTGTGCCGGATAGGGAAGGAGCCGACGGCGCGTTGCTGCCATTGTGACGCTGAGCAGGACACGGCTGAACACACCCTTGAGGTGTGCTCTGCGTGGGAGGGGGAACGCTGTGTCCTGGTCGGCGACATCGGGCGGAATGTCTCGCTGCCGGGCAGGGAGCGCGACCTTCAGCGGCGTGCTGAGGCTCGTGCTCGATTGGTGGCAGGAGGGCGCCGCCCAGGCACCGGGTGTCGTGGGCGGCCCCCGCGGCGTGGCGGATGACCCTGGCTGGGAGGGGGTTCCTGAAGGGAGCCTGCTCCAGCCACGAGGAGCGGGATCGGATCGAAGTGGGAGTGCAACCCCAATTCCGGTCCGGCGCATCGGAAGGCACCCTCGGTGGCATGGAGCGGCCACCAGCCACCAGCCGCCGAGGAGTAAAAATGGGGTCGCCGGCAGTTGCGAGTTGGGGCTCGCAACCGTCACTGAACGCGGCCCCTAGACAGATGGCGGTAGGAAGGAGTGACCTCGTCCTGCCGCCATGAGATAGGGTGACAGCCAGGAGGAACCTTTTGTCCCCCCGTGGATGGGCGCACATCGCAGGCACGGGGAGAATACCGGAAGTATGTTTCGAGCGATTCCCGGTATCCACCCGAATCGCGCGGAAGGGTCACCGTGGGGTTTCTAGTGGGTAGGTCCCGCGCCCGTCATTCCATGGGCGCGGGGAATCCCACACACCCCTTCCGCCACTCCCCAAAGAGGTGGAAGGGAGTCTTTCGAAGATTTTCCCCACGAAGAGAAAAAAAACTAGTAAGCAAGCAGTAAGCTAGAAAGCAACCAGTAAGCTAGTCACGTGGCAGAAAGCTGGTAAGATAGCAGTTAGCCAGTAAGGAAGTACTAAGCTAGTAAGCAAGCAGTGAGCTAGCAAGCGTGCGGGAAGCTAGTAAGGAAGCAGTATGCTAGTAAGCAACCAGTGAGCTAGCAAGCGAGCGGGAAGCTAGTAAGGAAGCAGTATGCTAGCTAGCGTGCAGTAAGCTAGAAAGCATGCAGCAGGCTAGTAAGGAATCCGTTAGCTATTGAGCATGCAGCAAACTAGTAAGCAAGCAGTAAGCTAGTCAGCAACCAGTGAGCTAGAAAGCAGGCAGTTACGTGGTAAGATAGCAGTTAGCTAGTAAGGAAGCACTAAGCTAGTAAGCAAGCAGTGAGCTAGCAAGCGAGCGGGAAGCTAGTAAGGAAGCAGTATGCAAGGAAGCAAGCACTAAGGTAGAAAGCATGCAGTAAGCTAGCAAGCAAGCAACAAGCGCTTAAGATAGCAGTAAGCCAACAAGCAAGCAGTAATCGAGTAAACAAGCAGTGACCTGGCAAGCAAGCAGTAAGCTAGTTAGCATGCAGTGAGCTAGGACGGTAGCAGTAAACTAGTCAGAAAGCAGTAAGCTAGTAAGAAAGCAGTAAGTTAGTATGAAACAAGAAAGCTAGTAAGAAACCAGTAAGCTAGTAAGCAAACAGGAAGCTGGTAAGAAAGCTTGAAGCTAGTAAGCAAGCAGTAAGATAGTAAGCAAGCAGGATGCTAGTAAGGAAACTGTAAGCTTGTAAGCAAGCAGTAAGTTAGTAACAAAGCAGTATGCTTGTAAGCAAGCTGCAAGCTAGTTAGCAAGCATTGAGCGATTAAGCTAGTAAGACATTAAGCAGCCAGTAAGCTAATAAACAAGCTGTGAGCTGGTAAGCGTGGGGGAAGCTAGTGAGGAAGCAGTGGGCTAGGATGCAAGCAGTAAGGTAGTAAGCTACAAGTAAGCTATTGAGCAAGCTGGAGGCTAGTCAGAAAGCAGTTAGCTAGTAGGGAAGCAGTATGCTAGTAAGCAAGCAGTGAGCTAGTAAGCGAGCAGGAAGCTAGTAAGGAAGCAGTATGCTAGTAAGCAAGCAGCAAGTTAGTAACAAAGCAGTATGCTAGTAAGCAAGCAACCTGCTAGTAAGAAAGCAGTTAGTTAGTAAGGAAGCAGTAAGGTAGATACAAAGCAGTAAGTTAGTAACAAACCAGTAAGCTATTAAGCAAGCTGTAAGCTAGTAAGGAAGTAGTAGGCAAGTAAGCAAGCTGTAAGTGAGTAAGCCAGCACTAAGCTCGAGATCAAGCATCAAGGTAGTAAGTGAGCAGGATGTGAGTAAGCCAGCAGTAAGCTAGTAAGCAAGCAGTAATCTAGTAAGAAAGCAGTTAGCTAGTAGGAAAGCAGCAGTCTAGTCAGATAGTAGTTAGCTAGTATGAAAGCTGTGTGCTAGTAAGCAAGCGGTAAACTAGATAGCAAGCACCACGCTGTGTGGCAAGCAGTAAGGTAGAAAGCAAGGAGCAGGCTAATAAGCAAGCAGTAAGAGAGTAAGCTAGCAGTAAGATAGTAAGCATGCAGTAAGCTTGTAAGCAAGCAGTACGATAGTAAGCAAGCGGCAAGCTAGAAAGCAAGCAAGAAGCTAGTAAGCAAGCAGTAAGCTAGTAAACGAGCAGCAAGCTAGTAGGCAAGCAAGAAGCTAGTAAGCAAGCAGTAATCCAGCAAGCTAGCATGGAGCCCGTAACGAGACAGTAAGCTAGAAAACAAGCAGTGTGCTAGTAAGCAACCAGTATGCTAGTAAACAAGCAGCAGGCTAGTCAGAAAGCAGATAGCTAGTAAGAACGCAGTATGCTTGTAAGCAAGCAGTAGGCTAGAAAGCCAGCATTGAGCTAGTAAGCGAGCAGGGAGCTAGTAAGGAAGCATTATGCCAGTAAGCAAGATGTAACATAGAAAGCAACCAGTAAGCAATTAAGCAAGCAGTAGGGTGGTAAGAAAGCTGTTAGTTAGTAAGCAAGCAGCAAACTAGTAAGCAACCAGTAAGCAATTAAGCAGGCAGTAAGGTGGTAAGAAAGCTGTTAGTTAGTAAGCAAGTAGTAAGCTAGTAAGCATGCAATAAGGTATCATGCAAGCAGTGTGTAAGCAAGCGATAAGATAGTATCCTAGCAGTGAGCTAGTAAGCGCGCAGGGAGCTTGTACGGGAGCAGTATGCTAGAAAGGAAACAGTAAACTAGCAAGCAAGCATTAAGCTAGTAAGAAACCAGTATGTTTGTAACGAGGCAGTATGATACTAAGCATTCAATAAGCTGGTAAGCAAGCAGCAGGCTTGTCAGGAAGCAATTAACTAGTAAGAAAGCAGTATACCAGTAAGCAAGCAGTATGCTAGAAAGTAAACAGCAAGCTAGTAAGAAAGCAGAAGCTAGAAAGGAAGCAGCAGGCCAGTAAGAAGGCTGTTAGCTATAAAGCAAGCAGTAAGCTAGTAAGCAAGCAATAAGCTAGTAAGCAAGCAGTATGCTAGTAACAAAGCAGCAAGTTACTAACAAAGCAGTAAGCTAGTAAGCAAGCAGGAAGCTAGTAAGGGAGCATTCGGGTAGTACGAGAGCAGTACGCTAGAATGCAAGCAGCACGCAAGTAAGCATGCGGTAAGCTCTTAAGCCGGCAGTTATGTAGTAACCTAGCAGCGAGCTAGTAAGCAAGCAGTAAGCTGGTATGGAGGCAGTAAGCTAGAAGACACGTAGCAGGCTAGTAAGCATGTAGTAAGCGAGTATACTAGCAGTAAGCTATTAAGCAAGCTGAGAGCTAGTAGGAAACAGTAATCTAGTAAGCTAGCAGTAAGCTAGTAAGCAAGATGTGAGCCTGTAACCGAGCAGGAAGCTAGTACGGAGGCAGAATGCCAGTAGGCAAGCAGGAATCTAGTAGACATGCAGTGAGCTAGTAAGCGGGCAACGAGCTAGTAAGGAAGAAGTGAGCTAGTAAGTCAGGAGGACGCTAGTGAGGAAGCAGTAGGCTAGTAGGCAAGCGATAAGCCAGAAAGCAAGCAGCAGGCTAGTAAGAAAGCAGTTAGCTAGTAAGCAGCCGCTAAGCTATTAAGCATGCTGTAAGATGGTAAGAAAGCCGTTAGCTAGTAACCTAGCAGATGGCTCGGATGAAAGCAATTAGCTGGCAAGAATGCAGCGTGGTAGAAAGCAAGCAGGGAGCTAGTAGGCATGCAGTGAGACAGTAAGCGAGCAGAAAGCTAGTATGGCGGCAGCATGCCAGTAACCAAGCTGTAAACTAGTAAGCAACCAGTAAGGTTGTGAGCAAGCAGTACGCTAGCAACAAAGCAGCAATCTAGTAAGCAGGCAGTATGCTGGTTGGAAAGCAGTTAGCTAGTAAGCAAGTAGTGAGCTTGTAAGCAAGCAGTACGCTAGTATGCATGCAGTGAGATAGTAAGCAAGCTGTGGGCTAGTAAGCAAGTAGTAAGCTAGTAAGCATGCGGTAAGCTACCAAGCAAGCAGTGAGCTAGTAAGAAAGCAATTAGCTAGTAAGAACGCAGTATGCTAGTAAGTAGAGAGTAAGCTAGTACGCAAGCAGCAAGTACGTAAGTAAACGCTGAGCAGGACACGGCGGATCATACCCTGGAGGTATGCCCCGCGTGGGAGGGGGAGCGCCGTGTCCTGGTCGGCGTCGTCGGGCGGGATGTCTCGCTGCCGGGCGCGGTGCGCGCCATGCTCGGCAGCGAGGAGAAGTGGAGGGCCGTGGCCTCCTTCTGCGAGAACGTAATGTTGCAGAAGGAGGCCGCGGGGAGGGAGGTGCGGTGGCCCGAGGTCGTCGCCCGGTCGCGAGGCGTCGCGGGCGGCCGCCTCGGCGTGGCGGATGACCTAGGCTGGGAGGGGGGTCTTGAGGGGACCCTCCTCCCGCCAGGCGGCGCCGGGTCGGACCGGTTGGGGGTAGGAGTGCCTCCCCCTACCGGTCCGACGCAAGGGGAGGCACCCTCGGCGGTCTGGTGCGGCCATGAACGCCCGGCCGCCGAGGGGCGGAAACGGGGTCGCGGGCGGTTGCGAGTTGGGGCTCGCAGCCGCCACTAAACGCGGCCCCGGGACGGATAGCGGCGGGATGGAGTGGCCCCGTCCCGCCGCTATGAGGCAGTGTGTCTACTGGGGGGACCGATTGTCCCCCCGGGGGATGGGCGCGAAAGCGCGGGCACGGGGAGGTTATCGGAAGAATGCTTCGAGCGATTCCCGGTATCCTCCCAAAGCGTGCCGAAGGGTCATCATGGGGTTTTTAGTGGGTAGGTCCCTCGCCTGTCGTTGTACGGGCGCGGGGAATCCCACACACCCCTCCCACCTCTCCCCAAGGAGGTGGGAGGGAGTCTTTCGAAGATTTTCCCCACGACAAAAAAAAAAAAAAAAAAAAAGTACGTAAGTAAGCAGTAAGCTTGCTTACAACAGGTAAGCTAGTAAGCAAGCTGTGAGCTAGTAAGCGAGGAGGAATCTAGTAAGGAAGCGGTATGCTGGTAAGCAAGCAGTATGCTAGTTAGCAATCAGTAAGCTAGTAAGCAAGCAGTTAGCAATTAAGCAAGCAGTAAGCTAGTAAGCGAGCACTGAGCTAGGAAGCGAGGAGGAAGCCAGTAAGGAAGCAGCATGATGGTAAACAACCAGTAAGCTAGTAAGCATCTCGTAAGCTAGTAAGCAAGCTGCTGGCTTGTAAGAAATCTATTAGCCAGTAAGCAAGCAGTATGCTAGAAAGAAAGCAGTATGCTAGTAAGCAAGCAGTAACCAAGTAAGCAGCAAGTAAGCTAGTATGCAAGCAGCAAGCTAGTAAGCAAGCAGCAAGCTAGTAAGCGAGCACTGAGCTGGGAAGCGAGGAGGATGCCAGTAAGGAAGCAGCATGATGGTAAACAACCAGTAAGCTAATAAGCATGTCGTAAGCTAGTAAGCAAGCTGCTGGCCTGTAAGAAAGCTATTAGCCAGTAAGGATGCAGTATGCTAGTAAGCAAGCAGTATGCTAGAAAGCAAGCTGTAAGCTAGAAAGCAAGCAGTAAGCTAGTATGCAACAATTAACCTAGTATGCAAGCAGTAAGCTAGAAAGCAAGCAGCAAGCTACCAAGCGAGCAGTAAGCTAGTGTGGAAGCACTAAGCTAGAAAGCAAGCAGCAGGCTAGTAAGCAAGCAGGAAGCGAGTAAGCTAGCAGTATGCTAGTATGCAAGCAGTAAGCTAGGAAGCAAGCAGTAGGCACGAATGAAGGCAGCCAGGTAGCAAGCAAGCAGGATGCCTGTAAGCTAGCAGTGAGCTAGTAAGCAAGCAGTGTGATAGTATTCCAGCAGGAAGCTAGTAAGGAATCACTAAGCTAGTAAGCAAGCAGGATGCTAGTAAGCAAGCAGTAAGCGAGTAAGCCAGCACTAACCTAGTATGCAAGCAGTAAGCTAGTAAGCATGCAGTGAGCTAGTAAGCGAGGAGGAAGCTAGTAAGGAAGCAGTTTGATAGTAAGCAAGCTGTATACTAGTAAGGAAGCAGAAAGCCAGTAAGCAAGCAGCGTGCTGGTAAGGACGCAGTAAGCTAGTAAGCAAGCAGTGCGCTAGCATGCCTGGAGGGAGCTAGTAAGGTATCTGTATGCCAGTAAGTAAGCTGTAAGCTAGTAAGCATCTAGTAAGCTAGAAAGCATGCAGTTAGCTGGTAAGACAGCAGGAAGCTAGTAAGGAAACTGTGTGCTAGGAAGCAAGCAGTCAGCTGGTATGAGAAAGTAATCTAGTAAACAAGTTGCAGGCTAGTAAGACAGGAATTAGCTAGTGTTAAAAAGCTGATGCTTTTAACTACGAAGTCCGGATAGAGGGATCTAATTTTTGTTTTAGGAAGAGATTGGGAATGTAAGATTTTCTTTTTCAAAAAAAACTGTTTATCATAAAAATAAAAATAAAGTAAACAATATGAAATGAAGAAAATTCTTATTTAATCGTTTCCAATCCTGATCGGAACCGACACGTTGAGGTAGGCCAAGGTTCTGTGAACGGAGACACACGGCAATGTGTTAGACACGTAAACACGTTACACGTATATTCGCCGCGTGTGTGTCCTCACGCTCCTGGCTTCGATATTCGAATGTATAGGAGCGGAGAATTTCGCTCACTCGTAATATACGAGCTCGCAAGTGGGTTGTATTTAATTTTTGGCGTGAAAAGAATTAAATTTCCTTTCGACGCCGAACTGAGTCGATTGTCTAGTGGACGGGGATGTAAGTGGAGATTGTAAGGCTCCAAATGCACTGATCCCGTGAGTATGCCCACGGAGTCTGTGCGTCGAGTCGCACTGCAGTACAACGGCACGACCGTCGATCTGCGGCTTCTCTTTAACACTCCAACAGATGACTTGTTGGTCGAGAGTTGCACTGCGAAGCCCGACTGCACGTGGTTCACTGCACGAATGCACCACTCGACGTGATTCGTGACAGTATTTGAACTACGTGGGGGCCTGACCTGCGACTCCTTAACCTCTCCTCACAGGTGCTCCTCTAAGCGTTACACCGGCGGGGTCTGTAGGGGGAAGGAATCCAAGACCGAATGTCAAGCGTCCGAAGTGGACGCTGACCTGACTCCAGTGAGCCCACCTGGAGGTTCACCACGTAGGTGCCTCCCTTCGGTGTCTCCTAAGCCGAACGACAATCACAGAGAAGTTTGTACGGTATCCACCCACTTCTCTGTGTTTCAAACGTTTATACGCTTGAAACGACAAAATAATACTGCACGAGGGGGGTCGAACACCTTATTGGTGTATTCTCGAACCCTCCAAACTAGACAGTAAATGGGAATTGAGCTCGTTTGGGAATTTCCCGAACGAAACTCCTGAATGCTCTTATTCGAATCGAAAGTCGACTCGTTTGATGAGCAAAGTCTAAATTAATTGATGCTAATTTGAGTTTCAATGAATTCTCAGCTGTGCGAGGTCAATCAGAGGACCCGCACCAGACTGAACATCAGCTTGTTGCACCCTTTATTTAATAATCGTCTACTAGCTGTATCTCAAGGGTTTCACTCTCAAGATTCGCTCGATATCTCTTCGGACACGATCGGGAGCCGATGTGTCTTCTTCAGAAGTCGTTGTGAGACTGTGCGGATTGACAGCCGAAGACGTTGCCGTGGTACTCTAATTAATCGTTCCGCGGCGCTGTCGAAATTTCGGCAGTCTATCTTTGTCTAATTATTTGCGCGCTACTCTCTCACGATACTGACGTCATCAACACCGTTGACACATTCGAATCGAAGATAATCAGCCGCTACCGATGCCAGAAAAACTAGTAATACACGCGTTTTTCTATCACTGCTTGCTGTACAAATCCTATTAGAGATAATCTCCTTCCAATTGTACGTAAACAGGATTAACGGTAATTGCGGCCGAGAATAATCGCTCGGCATTATGCAAACTTTAAAAAGCTAGTAAGAAAGCAGTATGCCAGTAAGCAAGCAGTAAGCTAGTAAGAAAGCAGTTAGCTAGTAAGCGAGTAGTAATCTAGTAAGCAAGCAGTAAGCTAGTAACCTAGCAGTGTGCTAGTAAGCGTGCAGGAAGCTAGTAGGGAAGCAGTATGCTCGAAAGCAAGCAGTAAACTAGAAAGCAAGCAGGAATCTAGTAAGCAAGCAGTCAGCTAGAAAGTAAACAGCATGCATGTATGCAAACTGTAGGCTAGAAAGCAAGCAGCATGCTAGTAAGCAAGCAGTAAGCTAGTAAACAAGCAGTAAGCTAGTAAGCGTGCAGTAAGCTAGAAAGCAAGCTGCAGGCTGGCAATGAAGCAGTCAGCTATTGAGCATGCAGTAAACTAGTAAGCAAGCAGTAAGCTATAACGTAAGCAGAAAGCTAATAAGCAAGCAGTCAGCTAGAAAGTAAGCAGCATACAAGTAAGCAAGCAGTAAGCTGGATAGCACGCAGCAGGCTAGTAAGCATGCAGAAAGCGAGTATACTAGCAGTGAGCTAATAAGCAACCAGTCAGCTAGTAAGCAAGCAGGGATATTGTAAGCGAGGAGAAAACTAGTTAGATAGCATTAAGGCAGTAAGCACACAGTAAGCTTGTAGGCCAGCAGTAAGCTGGTAAGGAACACGTGTGCTAGTGAGCAAGCAGCAGGCTAGTAAGAAAGCAATTAGCTAATAAGAAAGAAATCTGCTTGTAAGCAAGCAGTAAGATAGAAAGCAAGCAATGGGCAAATAGGCGAGGTGGAAGCTAGAAAGCAAACTGTAAGCGAGTAACCTTGTAGTAAGCTTGTAAGCAAGCAGTACGCTGGAAGCAAGCAGCAAGCTAGTATACAAGCAGAATGCTGGAAAGCAGGGTGCAGCCTAGCAAGGAAGCAGTTAGCTATTGCGCAAGAAGTAAGCTAGTAAGCAAGCAGTAAGCTACTAAGCAAGCAGTAAGCTAGTAAGAAAGCAGCGCGCTGGTAAGCAAGCAGCAATGGAGTAAGCAAGCAGTAAGCGAGTATGCTAGCAGTAAGCTGGTAAGCACGAAGCAAGCTAGTAAGCGAGCAGGGAGCTACTTAGCGAGGTGGAAGCTAGCATGCAAGCAGAAAGGGAATGAGCAGGCAGTAACCTAGACTGCAAAGAGCAGGCTAGTTAGGACGCAGTTAGCTAGTAAGCAAGCAGTAAGTTAATAAGCAAGCAGTGAGCCAGTAGGCGAGCAGGAGGCTAGTAAGGAAGCATCATGCCAGTAAGTAAGCAGGAAGCTAGTAAGCATGCAGTGTGCTAGTAAGCAAGCAGTGAGCTAGTAACAAAGCAGTATGCTAATAAGCAAGGAGTACGTTAGAAAGCAAGCAGCAAGCTAGTAAGCGAGCAGTAAGCTAGAAAGCAAGCGGGAGGCCAGTAAGAAAGTAGTTAGCTAGTATGCAGGCTGCTAGCTAGTAAGCAAGCAGTAAACGAGTAAGCTAGCAGCAAGATAGTAAGCAAGCGGTAAGCTAGAAAGCAAGCAGCAGGCTAGTAAGCAGGAAGTTAGCTAGAAAGCAACCAGTAAGGTATTAAGCAAGCATCGGGCAAGTCAGAGAGCAGTTAGATAGTAGGAAAGCAGTGTCCTAGTAAGGAAGCAGCATGCTAGTAAGCAAGCAGTAAGCTAGTAAGCAAGCAGTGAGATAGTAAGTGAGCAGCGAGGCAGTGAGGAAGCAGTAAGCTAGAAAGCCAGCACCAGGCTAGAAAGAAAGCAGTTACCTATTAAGCAAGCAGTATGCTAGTAATCAAGCAGTAAGATTGTAAGCTACCAGTATGATTGTAGGCAAGCAGTGAGCTAGTAAGTGAGGGGGAATCTAGTAAGGAAGCAGAATGCTAGTAAGCGAGCTGTAATATAGAAAGCAATTATCTGGCTACTAAGGAAGCCATTAGCTAGTCAGAAAGCATTATGCAAGTAAGGAAGGAGTATGCATGCAGGGAGCTAGTAAGCAAGCAGTCAGCTAGAAAGCAAGCAGTAGGCTATTAAGAAATAAATTAGCAATTGAGCAAGAAGTAAGCTAGTGTCCCCCGGTTGGAAAGGATGGTTGCGGCTCTGGGCCGGATCCTGCACAACCTGGGGGGCCCGGCGGGCCGAGTTCGTCGCATCTATGTGGCAATGGTCCAGTCGGTGGCCCTATACGGGGCCCACGTCTGGGCGGACGACCTGGCTGCCTCCCGGCGCAGCATGACTATGCTGCGTCGGGTGCAGAGGCGCATGGCGCTCAGGGTCGTCCGCGGGTATCGGACCATGTCACATGAGGCGGCGACGGTTCTAGCGGGGATGCCGCCCATGGACCTGCTCGCGCGGTCGCACGCGGTGATGTACCGGCACCGCGTCGACCGTCGCGCGGGGGTGGGGGCGGTCCCGGGCGGGCAGGAACCTGCTTGGGGCGATTTGAAGCGCCAGGCCCGGCAGTCCGTGTTGCTCGCGTGGCAGGAGCGGCTGGCTCTGCCAACCGCGGGGCACCGGACTGTCGGGGCTGTTCGGCCACTCCTGAAGGAGTGGCTGGACAGAGGCCATGGCAGCCTCACCTACCGGCTGGCACAGGTATTTTCCGGGCATGGCAGCTTCGGAAGATACCTGTGCTGGATAGGGAAGGAGCCGACGGCGCGTTGCTGCCACTGCGACGCTGAGCAGGACACGGCGGATCATACCCTGGAGGTATGCCCCGCGTGGGAGGGGGAGCGCCGTGTCCTGGTCGGCGTCGTCGGGCGGGATGTCTCGCTGCCGGGCGTGGTGCGCGCCATGCTCGGCAGCGAGGAGAAGTGGAGGGCCGTGGCCTCCTTCTGCGAGAACGTAATGTTGCAGAAGGAGGCCGCGGGGAGGGAGCGCGAGCTTCAGCGCCGCTGAAGCTCGCGCTCGTGCGGTGGCCCGAGGTCGTCGCCCGGTCGCGAGGCGTTGCGGGCGGCCGCCTCGGCGTGGCGGATGACCTAGGCTGGGAGGGGGGTCCTGAGGGGACCCTCCTCCCGCCAGGCGGCACTGGGTCGGACCGGTTGGGGGTAGGAGTGCCTCCCCCTACCGGTCCGACGCAAGGGGAGGCACCCTCGGCGGTCTGGTGCGGCCATGAACGCCCGGCCGCCGAGGGGTGGAAACGGGGTCGCGGGCGGTTGCGAGTTGGGGCTCGCAGCCGCCACTAAACGCGGCCCCGGGACGGATAGCGGCGGGATGGAGTGGCCCCGTCCCGCCGCTATGAGGCAGTGTGTCTACTGGGGGGACCGATTGTCCCCCCGGGGGATGGGCGCGAAAGCGCGGGCACGGGGAGGATACCGGAAGAATGCTTCGAGCGATTCCCGGTATCCTCCCAAAGCGTGCCGATGGGTCACCGTGGGGTTTTTAGTGGGTAGGTCCCGCGCCTGTCGTTGTACGGGCGCGGGGAATCCCACACACCCCTCCCACCTCTCCCCAAGGAGGTGGGAGGGAGTCTTTCGAAGATTTTCCCCACGACAAAAAAAAAAAAAAAAAAAAAGTAGTATGCTAGTAAGCTATCAGTAAGTTAGTAAGCAAGCCGAAATTTAGTAAGCTAGCACTGGGATAGTATGCGAGCAGTGAGCTAGTAAGGAAGCACTATGCTAGGGAAAAAGCAGGCAGCTAGTAAGCAACATGTAAGCTAGTAAGCAAGCAGCAGGCTAGTAAGGAAGCAATTAGCTAGTAAGGAACCAATGTGCTAGTAACCAAGCAGTAAGCTAGAAAGCAAGCAAGAAACCGGTAACCAAGCAGTAAGCTGGAAAGCCAGCATGAGGCTAGAAAAAACGCAGTTACCTGTTAAGCAAGCTTCATGCTAGCAAGTAAGCAGGAAGCTAGTAGGAAAGTAGACAGCTATCAAAGGAGCAGTATGATTGTGAGCAAGCAGTAAGCTGGAAGTAAGCAGAAAGCTAGTAAGCGAGGAGTAAGCTAGTAAGCAAGCAGCAAGCTATTAAGCTAGCAGTAAGCTAGAAAGCAAGGACCCGGCTAGTAAGAAAGCTAGTACCTACTAAGAATGCAGGAACGTATTAAGCAAGCAGTAAGCTTGTAAGCGAGCAGGAAGATTGTAAGAAAGTAGTAAGCTAGAAAGAAAGCAGTAAGATAGTAAGCAAGCAGTGAGCTATTAAGCAAGCAGGGAGCTCGTAGGGAAGCAGTATGCTAGTAACTAAGCAGTTAGCTAGAAAGGAAGCAGTTAGAGGGATAGCAAGCAGTGAGCTATTAAGCTAGCAGGGATCTCGTAAGGAAACACTATGCTAGGATACAAGCAGTAAGCTAGTAACCATCCAGTAAAGTAGTAAGCAAGCATCGGGCTAGTCAGAAAGCAGTAAGCTTGTAAGCATGCAGTAAGCTGGTAGGAAAGCAATAAACTAGTAAGCAAGCAGTGAGCTAGTAAGGGAGCAGCATGCTAGTAGGCAAGCAGCTGGCTAGTAAGAGAGCAGTATGCCAGTAAGCAAGCAGTAAGGTATTAAGCAAGTAGTAAGCTAGAAAGAATGCATCAAGCTAGTAAGGAAGCAGTAAGCTAGTAAGCGAGCAGGGACCAAGTGAGGAAGTAGTAAGGTAGTAAGCAAGCAGAAAGTTAGTAAATAAGATGTGAGCTAGTAAGCAAACAGCAGGCTAGTAAGCTAGCTGTTAGCTAGCAAGCAACCAGTAAGCTAGAAAGCAAGCAGCTGGCCAGTAAGAAAGCAGTCAGTTAACACATTGTACGCCGGTGGCATCTGAGACATTTAAAATCTGAGCGCCAGCACAGTATCGACCGCGTAAAGCCTAGGCGCCGGCATGATTCTCTTGTTGACGACCAATGAGTAGGTGAAGAAAATATTTAAAATTTTATACATTATTGTAAAACACTAAAATTGATTTACATATTCATTATATGCAATTTATCGATAACGAAAAATAGAAGCAAAATAAAAAATTTTAATTTATAATTATAAAAAAATACACCTGTTTTATTTGATGATTGATTATTACATATATATAATATAAACGGAAAGAAAAATATTAATATTTAAGAGATGTATGGTATTTTTCGAAACATTTTCCAAGATGTAAAGGTACTAGGCACAGAGAGCACATAAAGCTACTCTCGCTTCTTTTTTTGCTAGCAGAGCAAACTTTGCATGGACGTCGTACATATCGGTTTTTCCCAGATCCAATAATTCGAGTAACGTTATGCTTCTTTATATCAGCCGATAGTCTCTGAGGGTGATCATATTTTGATGTGCGAGGTGTAGGAACTAATGCAGAAGTTCGTTCCACACAATCATTCGATACATCTTGAGTACTTGGATATTCCTCGATCCATAAACATGCAACAGCATGTAAAAATTTTTGATATTTTATAGTGTTACCATTGAACTCAACATATAATCTATATGTATTGAACAATGCGCAATTTAAAAAAAACAAAACTGTTTTCTTTGTCCATTTCACTGTTTTCCTCATAATGGAAAAATATGATAAAAACTGATCGGCCAAATCTACGCCCATCATATATTTGTTATAATCTATGACAGATTGAGGTTTTATAATTTCTTGTTTTGTTTTCCAATGTACTTTTTTTGTGTTTGTTAGTTCTCCCGAATGTATTGTAGAAACCATGTATACGATTTTGTGTTTTGGCTTCCACGCCTGTACTAAAATTTCATTTTTTCTTTTAAATGTATAATCTCCAGTTTTTAATCTGATATGCTTCATAGATTCGGGAACACCTCTATTCGCTCTAATTGTACCGCAAACTCGTGTACCATTTTTCAGAAACAATTCTGCGGTACAAATACTGTTATAATAATTATCCATATATACATGATACCCCAGTCCTATATGTTTATCGAGCAACGACATTATAGTTTGGCCCAGTTTTTTGCCATTCGCACAGTATATTTCCAAGTTGCAAATATATCCACTTTTAGCTTCACATAACATACGACACAGTAGGCCATACTTTATTATTTTTGCGGGATTGTACGTTTTTATAGATAATTTTCCACGCCATGGAATAATAGATTCGTCAAGCGAAAGCACCTTTTTCGGCGTGTATACTGATTTAAATTTATCTAATAAATAACTCAGTATTGGCTGAATCTTCCGGAGCTTATTAGAACCAGCTGTTGTACGATTAATTGAAAAATGCCATGTGTCCCAAATCTGGCGAAATCTGTTACGCGACATTACCGTGGAGAACGATGGTGTTTTGGTATAAAAGTCTGTGGACCAGTAATCATCTTTTCGATCTTTCTTTACTTGGCCCATCAATATAATCAAACCAAGAAATTTCTTCATGTCGCCTAGAGAAACATCTCTCCACTTAGGCATTTTTTTACCATTACACATCTTGTCCTTATTCTGATGATAACAAATGTTTGATTCATTTACCATCAATTGAAATAAATCATTGCCAATAAACATTTCGACGATTTCTTTTATGCTCTGCTTATTAGCAGGAACAACCTTTGGACCAGATTCCGCAATAAAATCTGGTACGTTAGGAGCTTTATCAACATCTGACCATGATTCAGTGTCACTATGTGATTCTGTGAACATTTCACTATCAATTAGATCATCGGAATCACTGGAATACTGCAATGGAACAGTTCTTGTTCTTCTTTTTGGAATCACATCACTATCACTGTCCTCGACCTCTATATCAGAATCTTCTGATTGTATAAAATAATCTGAAAGAGGATCAGCGACATATACTCAGTAAATTCACTCATATTATAGGAGTAAAAATGCACAGAATAAGAAGGCCTATTATGCTGTTCAACTAAAAGCGTAAAGCCATGAAAGATGTACTGGCTACAGTATACGATGCTCAAGAGTCACTCTTCCATCAGCGTAGTCATGACAACAGCCAACAAATCGCCAAAGAAAAGAATGCTGTATTATCGCAGACCCAGCGCTGAAGCGGCAGACTTTGAAACCCGCGTTTTCACGGGGCCGGCGTTCAAGCGATAGACTTCGAAACCCGCCTTTCCGCGGGCCCGGCGGTCAAGCGATAGACTTCGAATCCCGCGTTTTCGCGGGGCCGGCGTACAATGTGTTAAGAACTAAGCAGGAATGCAGTAAGAGTGCAGTTAGGTAGTAAGCAAGCAGTAAGCAAGTAAGCATGCAGCACGCCAGTAAGCAAGCGGCAAGCTAGAAAGCATGTAGCAATCTAGTAACCAAGCAGTAAGCTTCTAAGCAAGCAGTAAGCCAGTAAGCAAGCAGTAGGCTAGAAAGCAAGCAGTAAGCTGGTAAGATAGCAGGTAGCTAGTAAGCAAGCAGTAAGAGAGTGAGCAAGTAGAAACATAGTAAGCAAGCAGTGAGCTAGTAAGCGAGCAGGAAGCTAGTAAGGAAGCAGTATGCTAGTAAGCAAGCACTGAGTTAGTAACAAAGCAGTATGCTAGTAAGCAAGCAGCAGGCTAGTAAGAAAGCAGTTAGTTAGCAAGGAAGCAGTAAGCTAGTAACAAAGCAGTATGTTAGTAACAAACCAGCCAGCTATTAAGCAAGCAGTAAGGCAAGGAAGCAAGCAGTAAGCTCGAAAGCAACCAGCAACATAGTAAGCAAGCAAGGATGCGAATAAGCTAGCAGTAAGCTAGTAAGCAAGCAGCAGCCTAGTAAGAAAGCTGGTAGCTACTAAGAAAGCAGGAAGGTAGGAAGCAAGCAGTGAGCTAGTAAGCATGCAGGAAGCTAGTAAGAAAGTAGTATGTCAGTAAGCAAGCAGTGAGCTAGTAAGCGGGTAGTGAGTTAGTAACAAAGCAATAAGCTAGTATGCATGCAGTAAGTTGGTAAGAATGTGGTTAGCTAGTAAGCAAGTAGTAAGCTAGTAAGCATGCAGTAAGCTACCAAGCAAGCAGTGTGCTAGTAAGAAAGCAGTAAGCTAGTAAGCAAGCAGTAAGCTTGTAAGCAAGCAGTAAGCTTGTAAGCAAGCAGTAAGCTATTAAGACAGCAGATAGCTAGTAAACAGGTAGTAAGCTCGTAAGCAAGTAGTAAGTTGGTAAGCAAGCAGTGAGCTAGTAAGCGAGCAGGAAGCTAGTAAGGAGTCAGTAAGCTTGTAAGCAAGCAGTAAGCTGGTAAGAAAGCTGGTACCTAGTAAGGAGGTAGTAAGCTAGTTTGCAAGTAGTAAGATAGTAAGCAAGCAGTGAGCTAGTAAGCGAGCAGAAAGCTGGTAAGAAAGCAGGTACCTAGTCAGGAGGTAGTAAGCTAGTATGCAAGTAGTGAGATAGTAATTAAGCAGTGAGCTAGTAAGCAAGCAGGAAGCTAGTAAGGAAGCAGTATGCTAGTATGCAAGCAGCAGGCTAGCACAAATGCAGTTAGTTGGTAAGGGAGCCGTAGCTTTGTAGCAAAGCAGTAAGCTGGAAAGCAAGCAGGAAGCTAGTAAGGAAGCACTTAGCTAGAAAGCAAGCAGCAGGCTAGTAAGCAAGCAGTAAGCTTGTAAGCAGGCAGCAAGCTGGTATGCAAGTAGTAAGATAGTAAGCAAGCAGTGAGCTAGTAAGCGAGCAGAAAGCTGGTAAGAAAGCAGGTACCTAGTCAGGAGGTAATAAGCTAGTATGCAAGTAGTGAGATAGTAATTAAGCAGTGAGCTAGTAAGCAAGCAGGAAGCTAGTAAGGAAGCAGTATGCTAGTATGCAAGCAGCAGGCTAGCACAAATGCAGTTAGTTGGTAAGGGAGCCGTAGCTTTGTAGCAAAGCAGTAAGCTGGAAAGCAAGCAGGAAGCTAGTAAGGAAGCACTTAGCTAGAAAGCAAGCAGCAGGCTAGTAAGCAAGCAGTAAGCTTGTAAGCAGGCAGCAAGCTGGTATGCAAGCAGTGAGCTAGTAAGCAACCCGTAAGCTAGTTAGTAAGCAGTAAGTTGGTAAGGAGGAAGTTAGCTAGTAAGGAAGTAGTAAGCTAGTAAGCAAGCAGAAAGCTAGTAAGCAAGCAGTGAGCTAGTAAGAAAGCAGTATACTAGTAAGCAAGCAGTAAGCTAGTAAGCAAGCAGAGGGCTAGTAAGCAAGCAGCAAGCAAGTAAGCAAGCATTAAACGGTTAAGCTAGCAGTAAGCTATTAAGCAGCCAGCAAGCTAGTAAACAAGCAGTGTGCTAGTAGCAAAGCAGTAAGTTAGGAAGAATGCAGCAATGTAGTGAGATAGCAGTGAAGTAGTCAGCAAGCAGTAAACTAGTAAGGGAGCAGCAGGCTAGAAAGTGTGCAGTCAGTTAGTAAGGGAGCTGTAGGCTAGTAAGCAAGCACTAATTTAGGAAGCAAGCAGTAATCTTGTAAGGAAGCAGTGAGTCAGTAAGCGAGCATGGAGGTAGTAAGGAAGCGGTATGCTGGTAAGGACGCAGTAATCTAGTAACCAAGCAGCAGGCTAGTAAGCATGCAGTGAGTTAGAAAGCATGCAGTGAGCTAGTAAGCGAGGAGGAAGCTAGTAATGAAACAATATGACAGTGAGCATGCTGTAAGCTAGTAAGCATCAAGTAAGCTTGTAAGCAAGCAGCAGGATAGTAAGAAAGCAATTAGTTAGTAGGAAAGCAGGATGCTAGTAAGCGAGGGGGAAGCTAGCAAGGGAGCAGTATGCTAGTAATCAAGCAGTAAGCTAGTGAGCAAGCTACAAGCAAGTAAGATGTAGTTAACTGTTAAGCAAGCAGTAAGCCAGAAAGCCATCAGTAAGCTAGCAAGCAAGCAGTAATCTTGTAAGCACGCAGTAAGATAGAAGGAAAGCAGTTAGCTAGTAAGACAGCGGTATGCCAGGAAGCAAGCAGTATGCTAGAAAGCAAGCAGCAAGCTAGTTAGCAAGCAATAAGCTAGAAAGCAAGGAGCAGGCTAGCAAGGAAGCAGTCAGTTATTGAGCAAGCTGCAATCTAGTAAGCAAGCAGTAATCTTTTAAGCAAGCAGTGGGCTAGTAAGTGAGCAGGGAGCTAGATTGGAAGCAGTATGCTAGAAAGCAATCAGCAGGCTAGTAAGAAATCAGTTAGCTATTGAGCAAGCTGCAAACTAGTAATCAGGCAGTAGTCTTGTAAGCAAACAGTGGGCTAGTAAGCTTGCAGGGAGCTAGTGAGGAAGCAGTATGCTAGTAAGCGAGAAGTAAGATAGTAAGAAAGCATTATCCTATTAAGCAAAGAGTAAGCTAGTAAGGAAGCAGTATGCCAGTATGCCAGCAGTAAGCTCGAAAGCAAGCTGCAAGCTGGAAGCGAGTAAGCTATCAGTAAGCTAGTAAGCAAGCAGTAATCTAGTAAGCAAGCTGTAAGCTGGTAATAAAGCAGTTAGCTAGTAAGGAAGTAGTATGATAGTAAAAAAGCAGTAAGCTAGAATGCAAGCAGTAAGCTTGTAAGCAAGCAGGGAGCTAGTAAGGAAGCAGTATTGTTAAAAAGCTGATGCTTCTAACGACGAGGTCCGGATAGAGGTACAGCAGTTTTCAGGGAAAATTATTACGGGCGTCAGGTTTTCTTTTCATCGGCCTTCTGCGCCGACCTTTTATTAGAAAGTAAAATTGAAATAAAAAATAACAATCGAAAACCAAAAAGAATTATAAATTATCTATAATTGTGCTGGGACGTTGCCTGCCTCGTCTCTGCCGGTCGCCGAACTCGCCGGGTTGCGGTAGGCCAAGGTTCCTATAATCAGAAAAACACGGCTATGTGTTAGATACACGTAAACACGTTATACGTATCTATGCCGCGTTTGTGGCCTCACGCTCCTGGCTTCGGGATTCGAATGTATAGGAGCGGAGAATTACGCTCGCTCGTAATATACGAGCTCGCTAGTGGACTGTATATTTAATTTTGGCTTTTGATAAAGAATCAATTCCTCATCTACGCCGTTTGCAGTCGATTACCTTGTGGACGGGATTGCAAGTGGAGGTTGTAAGGCTCCAAATGCACTTTTCCCGTGAGTCTGTCCACTGAGTCTACGCGTCGGAATGCAGTGCAGTGCAACAGCCCAACCGTCGAACTATGGCTGCTCTTGGCTGCTTCAACAGGCGACTTATTGGTCAGGGGTTGCACTACGGAGCCCGACTGCACGTGGTTCACTGCACGTTGCACATCTATTCGTTGCACTTAGCAGTATTTGAACCACGTGGGGGCCTAACCCACGACTCCGTTACTCCTCCGCACAGGTGCTCCTCTAAACGCTACACCGGCGTGATCTGTAGGAGTAAGGACTCGCAGGCCGGAAAAGTCAGGCGTCCTTTGTGGACGTCGACCCGACTACAATGGATCCACCTGGATGGTTCATCACGTAGGTGCCTCTCTTTGGTGTCTCCTCAGCCTGGCGGTAATCACATGAAAATTGAAGCGTAATTTTGCCAACTTTCTTATGTCTCGATCGTATAAACGATCGAGACGACCGCTCAATTCTGCACGGAGGGATCGAACACCTTACTGGTGTATATTCTCGATCACTCCACAGGATATCGAACACCTTATTGGTGTACTTTCTCGGTCTCCTGTCGCAAGACTGATTTCGTGGAATCTCGATTTGGGAAATCCCATACAAGATTCCGGGGCGTACTTGACCGAATCTAAACCGATCCGTTTGTCAAGGAAAAGGCGGACTATTTCCACACTTTTCTCGAGATTTATCGAATTCTCAGCTGTGCGAGGTCAATCAGTGGACCCGCACCAGACTGAACATCTACTCTTTACACCCTTTAACTACAGGCAGAATCGTTCTGAATATTAAACAATGAGAACTTTCCTTTTGTAAATCTTTCCGTTTGAGTGCAATCGGGAGCCGATCCGCTCTAGTTGGAAGTCTACGTAGGACTGCGCGGATTGACAGCCGAAGACGCGGCCGCGTTACTCTAATTAGTCGTTACGCGGCGCTGTCTAAATTTCGGCGGTCTTTCTCCGTCTAATTCATAACGCACTACTCTCTCACGGTACTGACGCCATCAACACCGATAGGACACTCGAATCGAAGGTAATGAGCCGTTACCGATGCCAGAAATACTAGTAATAAACGCGTTTTTCTATCACAGCTCGCTGTACAAATTCTCTTAGAGATAATCTCCCGATTATTGTACGCTAACAGGATTAATGGTAATCGCGGCCGAGGACAATCGCTCGGCATTATGCAAATCTTTAAACATACCGCCCCCCTTGCACGGCTCGTGCAATGAACCAGGGAGCGATAGTACCGATCGGCCAAGATCCGAGTGAGAGTAGGCGAGTACACAATTAAAATATGTAATGTACTTACAATTTTTGGACGGTCCAGCAGACTTTTTTGCCTGCATCATCTGAGCTAGCAAGAAAGCAGCATGCTAGTAATCAAGCTGTAAGCTAGTAAGCGATCAGGAATCTAGTAGGGAAGTAGTATGCTAGTAAGCAAGCAGTCAGATAGTAAGAAAGCAGTTAGCTAGTAAGAAAGCAGTATGCTATTGAGCAAGCAGTAAGCTAGTAAGGAAGCAGTATGCCAGTATACCAGCAGCAAGCGCGAAAGCAAGCAGCGGGCTAGTAAGCTAGCAGTAAGCTAGTAAGCAAGCAGTAAGTTAGTAGGCATGAAGTGAGCTAGAAGGCGATCAGGAAGCTTGTAGGGAAGCAGTATGCTAGCAGGCAAGCAGTAAGGTAGTAAGAAAGCACTAAGAAGGTAAGCAAGTAGTGAGCTAGTAAGCAACCAGTAAGCTAGAATGTAAGCAGGAACCTAGTAAGGAAGCAGTATGCTAGAATGCAAGCAGCGGGCTGGCAAGCAAGCAGCAAGCTAGTAAGCAAGCAATAAGCTAGAAAGCAAGGAGCAGGCTAGTAAGAAAGGAGTTATCTAGTAAGCAAGCAGTTAGCTAGTAAGGAAGCACTAACCTAGAAAGCAAGCAACAGGCTTGTGACCAAGCAGAAAGCGAGTAAGCTAGCTCTAAGCTAGAAGCAAGCAGGAGGCTTGTAAGCAAGCAGTAAGCGTGTAAGCTAGCAGCAAGCAAGTAAGCAAGCAGTAAGCTAGAAAGCAAGCATCATGCTAGTAAGCAAGCAGTAAGATAGCAAGCAACAAGTAAGCTAGTAAGCAAGAACCTGACTAGTAAGAAAGCAAGTAGGTAGTAAGAAGGCAGTATGCCAGTATGCCAGCAGTAAGCTCGAAGGCAAGCTGCGAGCTAGCAAGCAAGCAGGAAGCGATTAAGCTGGCAGTAAGCTAGTAAGCAAGCACTAACCTAGTAAGCTAGCAGTGAGCTAGTAAGCAACCAGTAAGCTAGTAAGCAAGCTGTAAGCTAGGAAGTAAGCAGTAATCTGGTAAGTAAGCAGTAATCTGTTAAGCAAGCAGTAAGCGGGCATGAAAGCAATTAGCTTGTAAGCAAGCTGTAAGCTAGTATGCAAGCAGTGAGCTAGTAGGAAAGCAATTAGATGGTAAGCAAGCATTCACCTAGTGGGCAAGCAGTTAGCTAGTAAGCGAGGAGGAAGCTAGTAAGGAAGCACTAAGCTAGTAAGCAAGCAGGAAGCTGCTAAGGGAGCACTAAGTTAGATAGCAAGCAGCGGGCTAGTAAGCGACCTCTCGCTGGCCACAGTAGTTGGCAAGATGGTGGCCAGCGAGATGACATGGCAAGTGGTGGCCTCCTTCTGTGAGGTAGTTATGTCACAGAAGGAGGCCGCTGAGCCGGCGCGCGAGCAGGCCGCGCATCCAGCTCGAAGAGGGAGGGCTCCTGAAGAGGTGGGTGGCCCGTTAACTTTCAACTCCGGCCACCACGTCGATGGCCGGGGGACGGACGGGCCGCCGGTGTGGGCTGCAGATGCTCGGCGATAGGGCCCCGCGCACCGAAGGCAGCCCCGTGGCCGCGGGCGTTGGGTGACTTGGCGTCTGCGGCGGGGAAAATGGGGGGGGGGGAGGGACACTGTCGATTCCCCCGGGATGAGCATCGAAAGGCAAGGCGCGGCGAGGGACACTGTGATGTATCACTAGAGTTCCCGGTCACCCGCCGCAGCGCCCGAGGACGGTCACCGTGAGGTTTTAGCCGGTAGGAGTTCGGCACTACCCCGAGGCCCTCCCCTACTTAAGGGCCTCGGGGTGTCCATGAGGATTTCCCCTACTTAAGGGCCTCGGGGTGTCCATGAGGATTTCCCCACACAAAAAAAGAAAAAATATAAAAAAAGCGGGCTAGTAAGCGAGCTGGAAGCATGTAAGCAAGCAGTGAGCTAGTAAGCGTGCAGGGAGCTAGTGACAAAGCAGTAATCCAGTAAGCAACCGGTATACAAGTAAGAAAGCAGTTAGCTAGTAAGCAAGTAGTAAGCCGGTAGGCATGCTGTAAGCTAGAAAGCAAGCAGCAGGCTAATAAGCATGCAATAAGCGAGCAAGCTAGCAGTGAGCTGGGAAGCAAGCTGTGAGCTTGGAAGCGTGGTGGAAGCTAGCAAGGAAGCAGCATGATAGTAAGCAAGCAGTAAGCTAGTAAGCAACAAGGAAGATAGTAGGCAAGCAGTAAGCAGGTAGGAAAGCAGTTAGCTAGTAAGCGAGCAGTATGCTACAAAGCAAACAGCAAGTTAGTAAGAAAGCAGTAAACTAGAAAGGAAGCAGCAAATCTCGGAAGCAAGCATCAGGCTAGCAAGAAAGCAGTTAGCTAGTAAGAAAGCGGTTTGATAGCAGCAAGCAGTAAGGTAGTAAGCATGCAGTGAGCTAGTAAGCAAGCAGCAAGCCTGCAAGCTGGCAGCAGGTTTGTCAGGCAGCAGTGTACTAGTAAGAAAGCAGTATGCTAGTAAGCAAGGAGTATGCTGGAAAGCAAGCAGTAAGCTAGTAAGAAAGCAGTGAGCTAGAAAGGAAGCAGCAGGATAGTAAGAAAGCAGTTAGATATTAAGCAAGCAGTAAGTGTGTAAGCTAGCAGTGAGTTAGTAAGCAAGCAGTAAGCTAGGATGCAAGCAGTGAGCTAGTAAGCGAGGAGGATGCTAGTAAGCAAGCAGTAAGCATGTAAGCAAGCAGTGAGCTAATAAGCGTGCTGTGAGATAGTAAGCGAGCAGGAAGCTAGTAAGGAAGCAGTATAATAGAAAGCAATCAGCGGGCTAGTAAGCAAGCAGTAAGCTGGTAAGCAGCCAGTGTGCTAGTAGGCGAGGAGCAAGCTAGTAAGCAAGCAGTAAGCTAGTAAGCGAGCAGGGTCCTTTTAAGGGAGCAGAATGCTACTAAGCATTCAGTTAGCTAGTAAGCATCCAGTAAGATAGTAAGCAAGCAGGAAGCTAGTAAGGAAGCAGAAAGTTAGAAAGTAAGCAGCGGACTGGTATGCAAACAGTGAGCGAGTAAGCGTGCTGTAAGCTGGTAAGCATGCAGTGAGCTAGTAACCGAGCAGGGAGCTAGTAAGGAAGCATTATGCTAGTAAGCAACCAGTAAGATATTAAGCAAGCAGGAAGCTAGTAAGGAAGCAGTATGTTAGAAAGCAAGCAGCTGGCTAGTAACCAAGCAGTAAGCTAGTAGGCAAGCAGTGAGCTAGTATCAAGCAGTATGCTAGTAAGCGAGCAGGGACCATGTATGGGAACAGAATGCTACTAAGCATCCAGTTAGCTAGTACGCAGGCAGTAAGATGGTAAGCAAGCAGGAAACTGGTAAGTAAGCAGTATGTTAGAAAGCCAGCAGCGGGCTAGTACGGAAGCAGTAAGCGTGTAAGCTAGCTGTAAGCTAGTAAGCAAGCAGTAAGATAGTAGGCCAGAAGTGAGCTAGTAAGAAGGCAGTAAGATAGTAGGCAAGCAGTGAGGTAGAACGCAAGCAGGAGGCTAGTAAGAAAGCAGCTAGCGAGTAAGCAAGCAGTTAGCTACTAAGCAAGTAGTAATCGAGTAAGCTAGCAGGTAGCTAGTAAGCAAGCAGCGAGCTAGTAAGAGAGCAGTTAGCTAGTGTTAATGCGCAGACGAAAAGAGGCGCGGACAAGGAACAGGGACGCGAGGAATGGCGGAGTAATTCACACAGTCGCAAATTTATTGTAAGATTGCACAACGTTCACACTGCGGCAAGCGTAACTGGGACGCGATGGGCACGTGTCCGATAACAGTTTCAAGGGTAACTCCCTAGGAGAATGTGCCAGGGCAACGGCGGTCCGTTTTCGATATCACTTACAATCGGATCGACAGCTTGGATCGTTCTGCCGTTACAGGATCGCGCACGACAAACCGTTGATCTTCGAAATCTCATCCATAGATCGGTGACGGTCGCGCCAACCGTCGGCACGCACGACACGCTCTCGCAACACTCATTCACTCTCTCTCACGCAATACACACCTCTCGCACCTTAATCTAAACACGAAGACGGTACAATAAACGTATTTCTACATCTTATCCTAATTCTTATACCTTATTCTAAACATGCCGCCCGCCTCGGCCGCGTGAAGCGCGACCGATGCCCCTTAGGGATTTTCACCGCCCGCCGTCACGCTGTCGGGGTCCTCCGCGACCGGCAGGAGGACCAGGCGAGTGATAGGTCGCTCAAATTCTCCGCGCGACATGCGGATGAAGACAACGCGGACTCGCCCATCTCGAGCGGGGTGTGCTCGGACTATTCGTCCTAACCTCCACTGACCCGGGGGATGATTGTCCTCCCTCATGACCACGAGGTCGTTGGGTTGGAAGTCGCGCGCTGGCCGGGACCGCCGATATCGCTGCTGAAGGGACAGCACGTAGTCGCGCTGCCACCGCTTCCAAAAATGATCGCGCATTCGGGTGACGAGCTGCCAACGGGAGAGCAGCGACTTCGCCGCTGCTTCGGGAACGCGAAGCAGAAGCGCTAGCAGGGGGCCGCCGATTAGTAAATGTCCCGGAGTGAGTGCCGCACTATCGTCCACATCTGTCGACAGGGGTGTAAGTGGACGCGAATTGAGGCACGCCTCGACCATGGCTAACAGCGTCGCGAGTTCCTCGAAGGTGAGAGGGTGCTCGCGGGTGACCCTACGAAGATGATGCTTCACGCTTTTCACCCCAGCTTCCCACAAGCCTCCGAAGTGCGGGGCATTGGCGGGGATGAATCGCCACGATAACTCCTCGGCCTGAATGAACGCGGTGAACTCGGCAGACCGCGTTGCCGACCGAATGGAGGCCCGCAGCTCACGATCCGCGCCGCGGAAGTTGGTGCCGTCGTCACTCCAAACCTCGGTTGGCCTACCGCGTCGAGAAACGAAGCGCTGAAGCGCTGCAAGGAAGCCGGCGGAAGAGCAATACGACACCAGTTCTAAGTGAGCTGCCCTTGTGGCAACGCATACGAACACGCAGATATAGGCCTTGCGGGTCCGAGATCCGCGACCTCGAGCGATCCTAGTGGACAAGGGCCCGGCGTAGTCGACTCCCACAGGTGAGAATGGACGCGAGAGGGTAATCCGAGCGGGAGGTAGATCAGCCATCAACTGTACTCCAGTCTGAGTGCGATATCGGGTGCAGACCACGCAACGGTGTACCACGGAGCGAACCGCTGATCTGGCGCCCAACATCCAATAGGTGCTTCTTAACACCCCGAGAGTGAGTTGGGGGCCCCTGTGCATTGCCCGTAGATGCGCATGCTCAATGATGCGGGCCGTGAGTGGTGACCGTGGAAGGATTATCGGATGCCGGGCGTCATATGGGCCTGGCGCGTGATGGATGCGTCCCCCCACCCGGATGACCCCGTCTTCGTCGACAAATGAGACGAGCGTGGTCAGTGGACTCAACGCGGAGACGGGCTTTCCCTCCCGAAGATTACGTAATTCCGCTCGAAACTCGTTAAGCTGTATCCACCGAAGCCAAAAGACAAGCGCCCGGCGGCTATCCGGTATGTCGCGAACATCGAGGGCCCCGGGTCGCGTGTAGCAAGGGATGCTTGGCTCGCGTGGATGAAACGCAGAATATGTGCGGTGATGCGTAGAAGTCGCGGCCACGATGAGATGCTATTCGAAAGGGGTTCGAGGGGACTACTCGCGGGAGCAGCCGAGCAATGCGCGATTGTCATACGCACTTCCGGTGCGACCGTTGGGGACGCGTCGTCCTGAGCGGGCCAGTCTGAGCGAGGGCTCGAGAGCCAGGCGGGGCCGTGCCACCACAGAGTATGGGCGAGAAAGGCTTCGGGTAACATTCCCCGGGATGCGCAGTCGGCGGGATTGTCGCGGGTCGGCACGTGTTGCCACGACGCCGATGGAAGTGCAGTCTGGATCTCGGAGACGCGATTCGCCACAAAAACCTGCCACGTAGAAGGGTGTCAGCGGAGCCATTCTAGGACAACCCGGGAGTACGACAAGCAAAAATGCTAGCTCGTACGAAGGGTGTTTCGGCGTGAATGCGCGCGAGGAGGCGCGTGAGCAGTACCGCGGCGCACAACTCGAGGCGAGGAATGCTCAACGTTTTGACCGGGGCGACACGCGTCTTAGCTACGAGAAGCGTGACGCGGATCGCCGCTCCCCCTTCCGACGTGACTCGGGTGTAGACCACCGCCGCGTACGCACGAGAGGACGCGGCGGCAAACCCGTGCAGCTCCAACGCCATGTTGCCCGACGACAGCCCGCACCATCGTGGTACGTGTACGTGACGCAGTAAATGCAGTTCCGCTGCATAGCGACACCACTCCTGCAGCAATTCCGGCGGAAGAGGTGAGTCCCAGTCGACCCCGCGAATCCATAGGCTTTGTAAGATAATTTTCGCGACAATCATGACCGGTGACACACAACCAAGAGGGTCGAATAGCCGCGCCGTCATGGATAATACGGATCGCTTCGTGGGAGTCGCTGCGCTGGGCTTGTCCACGCGATACGCGAACACGTCGTCCTCGGGGTTCCACTGAAGCCCTAAAACGGAATGGAATGGCTCATCCTCCGTTCTTAAGGGTAGAGAATTTTCCGGCAAGGCTCCTTCCGGGAGAGCGGCCGCCTCAATTGCTGCCCATTTCCCCAAGGAGAACCCGCCTTTCGCGAGCAACGAGGTTAGGTCGTGACGCGTCGCGATGGCTTCGGCCAGAGTGTCAGCCCCGAAGATGACGTCGTCGACGTAGAAGTTATGGGTGAGAACGAGGCGACCGCGTGGGAAAGTGTCTCCGTCGTCATCGGCCAGCTGCCGTAGGACCCGCTGCGCTAAAAATGGTGCGGAGGCAGTGCCATACGTAACGGTACGTAATGCAAAGGTACCCGGTTCTTGTGCTGATTCGCGAGGCCACAAGATGCATTGGTACGCGTGATCTTCCGGATCAACTAAAATTTGACGATAGATTTTTTGTATATCGGCTTTTAGAGCGACGCGTGTGATTCGCCACCGGAGCAGAATTGAAATCAAATCGGCCTGTAATTTCGGTCCCACCAGGAGGTGGTCGTTGAGCGACGTGCCGTTCGAAGTCACAGCGGACGCATTAAAAACTATGCGGAGCTTGGAGGTCTGCTCGTGCACCACTGCAGGGTGTGGTGAATAGACCGGCTCCGTCGCGAACGGAGAGCTGACGGGAGCCATATGGCCAAGAGCCTCATATTCACGCAAAAACTCGACATATTGCGCTCCTAGTGTCGTGTCGTTTTTCAATCTGCGATCGAGGGATCGCAGGAGTGCGACCGCGCGGGAAAGGGACTCGCCGATGTCAACAGGCGGCTCGGTGCAAAAGGGCAGTCGTACAATGTATCGCCCTTCAGCCGCGCGACGATGTGCTTCTTCCGGCGATAGCGAAGAAGGAGACGCAACCTCCTCAATCTCCCAGAACCGACGCAGTAGGGAGTCGACGTCATCTCCCTTCGGCGGAGCGAGCGCGCGAGCATGTTACACACCCACCGAGGACGTCTCGCGGGCGGTGGGCCCGGAGACCACCCACCCGAACACGGTGTGCTGCGCAATGGGGTCCTGCGCTCGACCACGACGCAATCCCGGGAGCAGGATCGCACCGAAATAATCTGCCCCTAATAAGACGTCGACGCCGCGAGATTCAGACGAATTCGAATCTGCGAGGGGCAAGTCTCGGATGTGAGGCCACGCAGTCGGAGAGCAGCCGGACACTCCCGAATAGGCGGTGAGGCAGGGTAGGACGAGAGCCGTCACTGTTGTATAAGCCAGGTCAGTACCTGCATGCCGGAGTAATGTTTCGACCTTCGCGAGCGATGTTCCCACTAAGACTCCCCCCGCCCCCGTGATTTCTGTAGCGGCCTTGCGTTTTTGCAGGTGGAGTGTCTGTACCATGGACTCGGACACAAAGGAGGCCTCCGAATCCTAGTCGAGTAATACGCGGACCGAGACGTGCCCCCCGGATGCCGACCGCGCTTGCACGACAGCTGTCGCGAGCAGTACAGGAGTACTCGCGCGCTTTGGAGGGGCCGCGGCGCATGTATAGACGGACCGAGTACCGTTAGATCCCGAAGGAATTCCAGTGGGTTTCGAAGATGACGCTGCACGATTGCCGCCGGTCGGCGCTTCGACACTCGTCGCGGGAACGTGTAACAAACTGTGGTGATTGCGGTTACATCGCAAGCACGTGGTGCGAACCGGACACGTCGAAACCATGTGTCCATCGCGAAGACAGTTAAAACAGGCGTTGGTCCGAGTCACTAGGTCTCGCCGCTGCGTAGGTCGTAGGCTATGGAACGCCGGACATCGATATAACGGATGCTTCGATCCGCACATCGGGCACCGATTCACATCTGTATTCGCTGCGTGCGTGCGAACTCCCGACGAGGCGCGCGGCCGAAATTTCGGGCTTGTCGTGAAGCGCCTCGAGAGCGCGGATCCGCGCAACGAGGAATTGGTCGAGCTGGTCGAAGGTGGGGGGCTCGGTGCTTGCTCCGCGGGATATCTCCCACTCTCGTAGCGTACGGCGGTCTAGCTTGGCGGTAAGCATGGAGACGATGACGTCATCCCATGTATCCACCGGGCGGCAGATACTGCGCAACATGGCGATCGACTCCTTCGTCGTGTCGCGAAGACGAGATAATTCGTCCGCGGACTCGCTAACAATAACCGGCAGCGAGATGAAATTGCTTAATAATGTTGATACTATCACGCGCTTGTTATTGTACCGGTCGGCAAGCGTCATCCAGGCCGGTTCGAAATTCGCGTCGGTTATCGAGAAATGCGCGATCAGGTTCGCGGCATGACCTTCGGCGGACGATCTTAAATAGTGTAACCGTTGCACGTTTGTTAGGGACTTATTGTCTAACACGAGCGATTTGAACAGATCGCGGAAACTCTGCCATTCGGCGTACGACACAGCGAATTTGGGCAGCGGAATCCGCGCGAGTTTCGCGACGGAGATGGAGTCGCCTGTGGGCGCGGGAGAGGGACTCGGTTGCGCGGCGCAGGTCGCAGTGCATTTCGCTGCAACGTCGGCGAAAAAGTCGCACGAGGCCCAATAAGTCTCCTGCACCTTTTCGAAGGTTTCCTCGGTAAAGTACGGCATGATAGACTTAGCTTGAGCGGGGACTAACTGCAGAAACTCCAGGTACAGTTTCTCGAAGCGCATCCACTCGCCGCCCAGTCTCTTGAGCCGTCCCTCGTCGGAAGCTGCGGAGAACTTTGCCTGCCCTTCCATCCGGTAGTTAACCTCCATCAGGATGATGGGGTGGGCGATGACCTGCAGCTGATGTAGGTGGACTTCCACGGTCTGATTGATCAGCAGCGCTGATGTTGCAGCTCGTGCGGTCTCCAATTTGCGTCGTCCTCAGATCCGGCTCGAAGGACCACTTTGTTAATGCACAGACGAAGAATGGCGGAGCAATTCACACAGTCACAAATTTACTGTAAGATTGCACAACGTTCACACTGCGGCAAGCGTACCTGGGACGCAGTGGGCACGTGTCCGATAACAGTTGCAAGGGCAACTACCTAGGAGAATGGGCCAGGGCGACGAAGGTCCGTTCTCGATATCACGTACAATCGGATCGACAGCTTGGACCGTTCTGCCGTCACACGATCGCGCACGACAAACCGTTGATCTTTCAAATCTCGTCCATAGATCGGTGACGGTCGCGCCAACCGTCGGCACACATGACGCGCTCTCACAACACACATTCACACTCTCTCACGCAATCCACACCACTCGAACCTTAATCTAAACACGAAGAAGGTACAGTAAACGTATTTCTACATCTTATCCTAATTCTTATACCTTATTCTAAACAGCCAGTAAGCAAGCTGTTAGCCAGTAAGCAAGCAGTAAACGAGTAAGCTAGCAGTAAGATAGTAAGCAAGCAGTGTGCTAGTAAGCAAACTGTAAGCTAGAAAGCAAGCAGCAAGCTAGTATGCATGCAGTGAGCTACTAAGCGAGTAGTGAGCTAGAAAGCAGGCTGTAAGCTAGTAAGCAAGCAGTAAGCGAGTAGGCAAGCAGTGGGCTAGTAACAAAGCTGTATGCCAGTGAGCAAGGAGTAAGCTAGAAAGCAAGCAGCAAGTTAGTAATCAAGCAGTAAGCTGGTATACGAGCAGGGACCTTGTATGGGAGCAGAATGCTACTAGGCATCCAGTTACCTAGTAAGCAGGCAGTAGGATAGTAAACAAGTAGGAAACTAGTAAGGAAGCAGTGAGGTAGAAAGCAAGCAGGAGGCTAGTAAGAAAGCAGCTAGCTAGTAAGCAAGCTGTTAGCCAGTAAGCAGGTAGTAAGATAGTGAGCAAGCAGTGTGCTAGTAAGCAAGCTGTAATCTAGAAAGCATGCAGCAGGCTAGTCAGAAAGATGCTAGCTAGTATGAAAGCAGTATGCTAGAAAGCGAGCTGGAAGCTAGAAAGCTAGCATTATGCTTGTATGCTGGCAGCAAGGTAGAAAGCAAGCATCAGGCTAGTAAGCATTCAGTAAGCGAGAAAGCTAGCAGTAAGCTGGTATACAAGCACAGAGATAGTGAGCGAGGGGGAGGCTAGTAAGGAAGCAGCATGATAGTAACCAACTAGTAAGCTAGTAAGCATCATGTGACCTAGTAAGCAAGCATCTGGCTAGTAAGAAAGCAATTAGCTAGTATGAATGCAGTTAGATAGTAAGCAAGCTGTAAGCTTGTAAGCAAACAGTAAGCAGGTATGAAAGCAGGTAGCTAGTAAGGAGGTAGTAACCTAGTAAGCATGTAGTAAGATAGTGAGCAAGCAGTGAAGTAATAAGTGAGCAGGAAACTAGTAAGAAAGCAGATAGCTAGTAAGAAAGCAATTAACTAGTATGGAAGCAGTTAGTTAGTAAGCAAGCAGTATGCTATTGACCAAGCAGTGATCTAATAAGCGTGCAGGGAGCTCGTAACAAAGCAGTAATCTAGTAAGCAAGCAGTATGCTGACGAGAAAGCAGTAAGCTAGTATGCAAGTAGTGAGCTTGTAAGCAAGCAGAACGCCAGTAAGCATGCTGTGAGATAGTAAGCCAGCAGGAAGCTAGTAAGGAAGCAGCATGCTAGTAACCAACTAGTAAGCTAGTAAGCATCATGTGACCTAGTAAGCAAGCATCTGGCTAGTAAGAAAGCAATTAGCTAGTATGAATGCAGTTAGATAGTAAGCAAGCTGTAAGCTTGTAAGCAAGCAGTAAGTTAGTAAGCAAGCAGTAAGCTTGTAGGCAAGCATTATGCTTCTGAGAAAGCAGTAAGCAAGTATGCAAGCAGTAAGCTAGTAAGCAGGCAGTAAGCTTGTAAGCAAGCATTAAGAGAGTAAGCTAGCAGTAAACTTGTACGCAAGCAGTAAGCAAGCAAGCATGCAGAGAGCTGGTAAGCGAGCAGGGAGCTGGTAAGGAAGCAAAAAGATCGTAACAAATTGGCAAGCTAGTAAGCAAGCAGTAGGCAGGTAAGCAAGCAGTAAGCTAGTAAACAAGTAGCAGGCTAGTGAGCGAGGAGAAGGCTAGCAAGGATACAGTATGCTAGCAAGCAAGCAGTAAGCTGGTATGCAAGCAGTGAGCAAACAAGCAAGCAGTGAGCTGGAAAGCAACAAGTAAGCTAGTAAGCAAGCAGTAAGCTAGTATCCAAGCAGTAAGCTGGTAAGCAAGCAGTGAGCTAGTAAGCGAGCAGGGAGCTATTAAGGAAGCAGTGAGCTAGTAAGATAGCAGTATGCTAGAAAGCATGCAGTAAACTAGTAAGCAAGCAGTAAGCTTGTAAGCTAGCTGTAACCTTGTAAGAAAGCAGTATGCTAGTAAACAGGCAGTAAGTTGGAATGCAAGCAGCGGGCTAGTAAGCAAGCAGTAAGCGAGTAAGCTACCTGTAAGCTAGTAAGCAAGCAGTAAGCTAGTAGGCAAGCTGTGAGCTAGTGAGAAAGCATTATGCTAGTAAGCAAGCAGTAAGGTAGAAAGCAAGCAGTAAGCTTGTAAACAAGCAGTGAGCTAGTAAGCGAGCAGTAAGATCGATAGCATGCTGTGAGCTGGTATGAATGCACTATGCTAGTATGCAAGCAGTAAGCTAGAAAGCAGGAAGCTGGCTAGTAAGGAAGCAGTAAGCTGCTGGCAACCAGTAATTAGGTAAGCGAGCAGGAAGCTAGTAAGGAAGCAGTATGCTAGTAACCAAGCAGTAAGCTACTAAGAGATGTGTGAGGTAGTAAGGAAGCAGCAGACTAGTAAGAAAGCAATTAGCTAGGAAGGAAGCAGTATGCTAGTAAGCAAGCAGTAAGCTAGTAAGCAAGCAGTGAGCTAGTGAGCGAGTATGAAGATAGCAAGCGAGCAGTAATCGGGTGTGCTAGCAGTTAGCTATTGAGCAGGCAGTAAGGTAGTAAGCAAGCAGTAAGCTGGTGAGGAAGCAGGAAGCTAGTAAGCAAGCAGTAAGCTAGTGAGCACGCAGCCAGCTAGTAACGAAGTAGTAAGTTAGTAAGCAAGCAGTGAGCTAGTCAGCAACCAGTAAGCTGGTATGCAATATGTATGCTAATAGGCAAGCAGTGGGCTAGTAAGGGAGCATGGGGCTAGTCAGGAAGCTGTATGCTAGAGAGCATGCAGCGGGCTATTAAGCAAGCAGTAAGCGAGTAAGCTAGCAGCAAGCTAGTAAGCAAGATGGGAACTAGTAAGCGAGCAGGAAGCTTGTAAGAAAGCGGTGTGCTGGTAAGCCAGCAGTAAGCTAGTAAGCGTGCAGTAATCTAGTAAGCAAGCAGTGAGCTAGTAAGCAAGCAGAAAGCTTGTAAGGAAGCACTAATCTAGGGAGCAAGCAGCAAGCTGTGAAGCTAGCAGTAAGCTAGAAATCTACCAGCAGTTATCTAGTAAGCGAGCAGGAAGCTAGTAAGGAAGCAGTTAGTTAGTAAGGACGCAGGAGGCCAGTCAGCAAGCAGTATACTAGAAAGCCCGCAGCAGGCTAGAAAGAAAGCAGTTAGATATTGAACAAGCAGTAAACTAGTAAGCAAGCAGTTATCATGTAAGCAAGCTGTGGGCAAGTAAGCGAAGAGGAAGCTAGTAAGGAAGCAATACGCTAGTAAGCAAGCAGTAAGCTCGTAAGCAACAAGTAAGCTAGTAAGCAAGCAGCATGCTAGTAAGGTTGCAATAAGCTGGCAAGATAGCAGTTAGCTAGTAAGCAAGTAGTAAGCTAGTAAGGTAGCGGGAAGTGGGAATCTAGTAAGGAAGTAATATTATAATGAGCAAGATCTAAGCTAATAAGCAACCACTATGCTAGTAAGCAAGCAGTAAGCTAGTAAGGAGGCTGTTAGCTAGTAAGCCAGGAGGAAGCTAGTATGGTGGCAATATGCTAGTAAGCAAGCAGTTATTTAGTAAGCAACCAGTAAGCTAGTAAGCAAGCAGCAGTCTAGTCAGAAAACAATTAGCTAGTAAGAAAGCAGTAATCTAGTAAGCAAGCAGTAATCCTGTAAGCAAGCGGTGGTCTAGTAAGCGAGCAGGAAGCTTGTAAGCATGTAGTAAGCTAGTTAGCAAGCAGTAGGCTAGTATGCAAGCAGTGAGGTTGTATGCGCGGAGGAAACCAGTAAGCAAGGAGTAACATAGTAAGCATGCAGTAAGGAAGTAACCAACAACTAAGCTAGTAAGCAAGCAGCTGTCTAGTAAGAAAGCACTAAGTTAGTAACAAAGCAGCAAGCTAGTAAGCAAGCAGTAAACTAGTAAGCAAGCAGTGAACTAGTAAGCAAGTAGTAAGCCAGGCCCTCTGGGGCTGTGACCGGCAATCGTCGGCAGCAGTACGGGGTGTCGCGACCCCGAGGTACCTGATGCTAATCACACAGTAAGCCTTCTGTTGGTCGTCATAACGACCCATTCACAATTCCTTGTTTGGTTTTGTGAATAGTACGTGACGGCAGGAGGAACGGGGGCCTTGGCTTAACCGCCCGGGACCGCGAGTATGGCGACTCTATAAAATCGCCCTGCAATCCTAAGTTATGGCGCGCGGCGATGGGATGCATGGTTGGGGGAGGAGGGCCAATCCCAAGCGACCACCTCCGGGGTACCTGCCGAATCCCCGTAGTATATAGGCTTACCTGGGTAAGGCGGCTCTGCCCGGGCGGACCTTTTCTTCCGACCTGCTCGTGGGAATAGTATGGAGTTTAAAATTAAAATGGGGTTGGGACGGGGTAAATCAGAGGGGGAGGACGAAGGCGGTGTTGGGACTGGAGTGACGGCGTTCGCGCCGCTCCCAGTGCCTGGCCCGGCTTCGTGGAGGGTGGTGGTTGACGACGAGACTGCGTCAGTCTCGTCTTTCTCCTCCACCAGGAGCCTCATAGGCTCCAACAGAAAGATGACGGAGCAGGCCGTCAATGGAGAGGGCAGGGCGATGAGCCCGGTTGTCCGGATGAGTTGCCTCAGGGACGAGGTGACCGAGGAGATATCGGAGAGGATCTCCTCGTCCCTGAGACGAGTGGAGAAAGTGGCAGAATAGCGGCGGGGCAGAGGCTCTGAGGGAGGCTGCTCGATTGATGAGCGACGCGGCGCGGGAGCTACGCGGGCGGAACGCCCGTCTGCAGCTCCTGTTGGAGGAGGAGCGACGGGGGAGGATGAGGGCAGAGGCGCGCTGGAACAGCGCGGTTCTCCCTCCTGTCCTGCCTCCACCTACGCCGCGCCCTCCTGAGGTCGTTATGAAGCGGAGTGCGGCGGAGGTGGTGCGGGCTCCCACGGGCCAATCCACCCGCACTCTGCCCGCGCAGACGTCCCCGCCCTCCTCAGAGGACGATCTCCTGAGGAGGATAGGGGACATGACCGACAAGAGGCTGGCCGCCTTCCGGGAGGAGCTCCTCCACGGAAGAACGGTCAGCGGGAGGGTGGTGCCACCCCGACCAGTGCCGCTACGGCTGGGGAAGGCGAAGGTGGGGGGAGCGAAGGCTCCGCCCACCGTGGCAACTCCGGGGCCACGGGTCGTGACCCCCAAGGGGGGAAGCGTATCCGTGGTCCCGGTTCCCGCGTCCTCCGCAGCACCGCCCCAAGGGGGGGTGTCGTGGAGCGAGGTGGTGGGGCGGAGGGCGGCGAGGAAGGCCACGCAGGCGCAGCCTCCGCCCCTGCCGCCCGCGGCCAAAGGAATGGTCGCGAAGGCGCGACCTGGCCGCCCCCCTAAAACAGCAGTGGTAGCGTTCACCGTTGCGCAGGCGAGCGACCCGACCCTCGCGGAGGGGATGCGGCTCGGCAGGAAAAATGTGTCCCTGGAAGAGCTTGGCATCGCTTCCGTGAGAGCGAAGAGCGCCGTGACTGGGGGTCTCCTGCTGGAGATCCCCGGTCCAGACGACGGCGTGAAGGCGGACCGACTCGCCCAGAGTCTTCGGGAGCAGCTGAGCGAGAGGTGTGTCCGGGTCGCCCGGCCCACGCAGCACACGGAGATGCGCGTGTGTGGGCTGGACGACTCGGTCACCGCGGAGGACGTGACGCGTGCCCTAGCAAGGGCGGGGGATTGCCCTGAGGGGAACTTGCGGGTCGGGGGATCCGCAGATCTCCTTCCGGCCTGGAGTCCGTGTGGGCCCGCTGCCCCCTCTCCGCCGCCCATAAATTGGCGGAATCCGGGGGGGCTTTGGTGGGGTGGGTTTCGGCGCGAGTGGAGATACTCGCGCCGCGCCCGCTCCAGTGTCACCGCTGCCTCGAATTGGGGCATGTGAGGCAGTGGTGCACCTCGCCGGTAACATTGACCGCTGCGGGGCGAAGGACCACCGCGCGAGCCAGTGCACGGCGGCCCACCACTGCCCGCTATGTGCGGACAGGGGGATGCAGCCGACCACAGGGTGGGGAGCAGGAAGTGCTCTTCCCCTCCCGGAAGAAGAGGAAGAGGCGGGCCGTTCCGGCTCCGGCGCCGCGGGCGGTGGCATCGTCCACCATGGAGGTGGACGGTGCCACGGGGACGGACAGCCGGGAGGAGGCTGGGGCGGTCGGTAATTAGTGGCGCCCCGCCTCCTCCTCCAGGCCAACCTCAACCACTGCCGCGCGGCACAGGACATGATGTCCCAAGTCCTCGTGGAGTGGGGGGTTGGCCTGGCTGTCGCCGCCGAGCCGTACCGCGTCCCTGATCACCATCATTGGGTGGGCGACGCGGACGGCTTGGTGGCGAGGGGTCCCCGCCGTTCTCCATGCTGGAGCGCGGTCGGGGATTCGTCGCCGTGGACTGGGGGGGAGTCGCCGTGGTGGGGTGCTACATCTCGCCTCGCAGCGGTCTCGTCGCGTTCGAGCAGTACCTGGCCGAGGTCGTGGCATGCGTGCAGCGCTGCACGGCCCGGCCGGTGCTGGTCCTGGGGGACTTCAACGCCAAGTCAGCGGCGTGGGGGTCCCCCAGGACTTCCGTTCGCGGCGGGATCCTGGGCGACTGGGCGGCGGGGCTCGACCTTCGGTTACTGAAGCGGGGGTCGGAGCACACGTGTGTGCGGCGATATGGGGGGTCTATCGTGGATGTTGGATACTCGACCCCCAACGCCGTGCGCATGGTGTCGGGGTGGCACGTGGTCGCGGGGGCAGAAACATTCTCGGACCACCGGTATATCCGGAAGGAGGTCTCTGCCGCCGCGGGGGATGCATCCCGACACCCCCGTCCGGGTGGTACCCCACCGCGCCGCTGGGCGCTTCGGCGCCTGGACAAGGACGCCCTGATGGCAGCTGCCCTCGCTGCAACTTGGTCGCAGGGGGCCGCCGAGTTGCCGAGTATAGGGGAGGAGGTCGCCCGGCTCGGAGGGATGGTCGCGAACATATGTGACGCGGCGATGGCCCGGGTCGGGCGGGTTTCTCCTCGCCGGGCGGTGTACTGGTGGTCGGCCGCGATCGCGGAATTGCGAGACGCGAGTGTCCGCGCCCGACGCCAGTACACTCGCGCGCGTCGTCGTCTACGGAGAGACGATAGCGTGGCGCGAGCGAGGTTAGATGACCTGTATGAGTCATACCGTACGGCTCGGGTTGCTCTGCAGGTCGCCATCAAACGGGCCAAGACCCGGGCATGGAAGGAGCTCCTCGAGACCCTTGATGACGACCCTTTGGGGCGCCCTTATAAGGTGGTGCTGAACAAGCTCCGCCCGTGGGCGCCCCCCGTCACCGAGGGTCTTGACCCCCGGCTGCTGGAGGACGTGGTCAATACTCTTTTCCCAATTGGGGAGATGGGACCACGTCCACCGGCAGAGGCCACGGCCCCGTTGGAGTGGGTGGCCGAGCCGGGGGTCACGCAGGGGGAGCTGGCCGCGGCCATCAGACGGCTCGGGGCGCGTAACACGGCCCCGGGTCCGGATGGTGTGCCCGGCCGGGTTTGGGTCTTAAACTACGGCGTCCTTGGGGCCGACCTCAGGCGGTTGTTTAACCGATGCCTGAGGGACGGGCGATTCCCCCCAGTTGGAAGGTAGCGAGGATGGTCCTCCTCCGGAAGGAGGGTCGGCTCGCGGAGTGTCCATCCGCATACCGGCCCATCTGTCTCCTCGACGAGGTGGGCAAGCTCTTGGAGCGAGTGATCGCTGCCCGCCTCGTCGAGCACCTGTCGCGTGGTGCTCCGGGCCTGGCCTCCTGCCAGTACGGTTTCCGGGGGGGGGGGGGCCGGTCGACGGTCGACGCGATCAGTCAGGTCAGGGCCCTCTCGGAGTCAGCCGTCTCCCGGGGAGGGGTGGCGTTGGCGGTATCGCAGGATCTTGCCAACGCGTTTAACACCCTTCCCTGGGGGGAGATACGGAGGGGGCTCGAATATCATCGGGTCCCCCCGTATCTCAGGACAGTCGTCGGGGATTATCTCCGCGGCAGGTGGATCGAGTATCCGGGCCGGAATGATGATATGCGGAGGGAGGTGTACTGCGGGGTTCCAAAGGGGTCGGTCCTTGGGCCACTCCTGTGGAACATCGCGTACGACGCGGTGTTGCGGGCCGACCTCCCCGACGGCGTCAGTGCCGTGTGTTACGCAGATGACGCACTGGTGCTGGCCGTCGGGGCTCAGTGGGGGAGGGCCAAGCGCTTCGCCGAGGAGGGGGCGCAACACGTCGTCGACCGGATCAGGGGGATGGAGATGTCGGTGGCGGTCCATAAGACCGAGGTGATAGCGTTCCATTCACCTCGGCAGGAACAGCCACCCCCTCTGATCCGGGTGGGTGGGGATGATATCGAGGTGAAGCCCCGGATGAGGTATCTGGAGCTGATCCTCGATAGCTACTGGCGCTTCGAGGAGCATTTCCGCTGCCTGGTTCCCCGGTTGGAGAGGATGTTCTCGGCTTTAGGCCGGATCCTCCACATCCTAGGGGGTCCGGCGGGATGAGTTCGTCGCCTCTATGTGGCAATGGTTCAGTCGGCGGCCCTATACGGGGCCCCCGTCTGGGCGGACGACCTGGCGGCCTCCCGGCGCAGCATGACGACGGCTTGGTGGCGACGGTATGGGGAGGGGGCGACGGGTCCCCACCGTTCTCCTTGTTGGAGCGTGGTCGGGGATTCGTTGCCGTGGACTGGGGGGGAGTCGCTGTGGTGGGGTGCTACATTTCGCCCCGTAGCGGTCACGTTGCGTTCGAGCTGTACTTGGCCGAGGTCGCGGCATGCGTGCAGCGCTACGCGGCCCGGCCGGTGCTGGTCCTGGGGGATTTTAATGCCAAGTCGGTGGCTTGGGGATCCCCCAGGACCTCCGTTCGCGGCGGGATCCTGGGCGATTGGGCGGCGGGGCTCGACCTCCGGGTATTGAACCGGGGGTCGGAGCACACATGCGTGCGGCGGTATGGGGGGTCCATCGTGGATGTTGGATTCGCGACCCCCAACGCCGTGCGCATGGTGTCGGGTTGGCACGTGGTCGCGGGGGCGGAGACACTCTCCGATCACCGGTACATCCGGATGGAGGTCTCTGCCGCCGCGAGTGCATCCCGACACGGCCGCCTGCGTGGCACCCCACCACGCCGCTGGGCGCTTCGGCGCCTGGACAAGGACGCCCTGATGGCAGCTGCCCTCGCTGCAACTTGGCCGCAGGGAGCGGCCGAGTTGCCGAGCATAGAGGAGGAGGTCGCCCGGCTCGGAGCATTGGTCGCGGGTATTTGCGACGCGGGGATGCCTCGGGTCGGACGGGCTTCTCCTCGCCGGGCGGTGTACTGGTGGTCGGACGCGATCGCGGAGTTGCGAGTCGCGACTGTCCGCGCCCGACGCCAGTACACCCGCGCGCGCCGTCGTCAACGTACAGGCGACGGCGTGGCGCGAGCGAGGGCAGCTGATGACCTGTATGGAGCATACCGCGTGGCGCGGGTTGCTCTGCAGGTCGCCATCAAACAGGCCAAGACCCGGGCATGGAAGGAGCTCCTCCAGACCCTTGATGACGATCCATGGGGGCGCCCATATAAGGTGGTGCTGAATAAGCTCCGCCCGTGGGCGCCCCCCGTCACCGAGGGTCTTGACCCCCGGCTGCTGGAGGACGTGGTCAATACACTCTTCCCAATTGGGGAGAGGGGACCGCGTCCTCCGGCGGCGGCGGCTGTCCCAGTGGAGTGGACGGCCGAGCTGGGGGTCACGCAGGAGGAGCTGGCAGCGGCCATCAGACGGCTCGGGGTTCGTAACACGGCCCCGGGTCCGGATGGTGTGCCCGGCCGGGTTTGGGTCTTGACCCAGGGCGTCCTTGGGGCCGACCTCAGGCGGTTGTTCGACCGCTGCCTGAGGGACGGGCGATTCCCCCCCAGTTGGAAGGTGGCGAGGATGGTCCTCCTCCGGAAGGAGGATCGGCCCGCGGAGTCTCCCTCCGCATACCGGCCTATTTGTCTCCTCGACGAGGTGGGCAAGCTCTTCGAGCGTGTGATTGCTGCCCGCCTCGTCGAGCACCTGTCGCGGGGTGATCCCGGTCTGGCCGACTGCCAGTTCGGTTTCCGAGGGGGCCGATCGACTATCGACGCGATAGGTCGTGTGAGGGCCCTCTCGGAGGCGGCCGTCTCCCGGGGAGGGGTGGCATTGGCAATATCCTTGGATATTGCCAATGCCTTTAACACCCTCCCCTGGGAAGAGATAAGGAGGGGACTCGAATATCATCGAGTCCCCCCTTGTCTCAGGGCGGTCGTCGGGGATTATCTCCGCGGCAGGTGGATCGAGTATCCGGGCCGGGATGGTGATATGCGGAGGGAGGTGTACTGCGGTGTTCCGCAGGGGCCGGTCCTCGGGCCACTCCTGTGGAACATCGCGTACGACTCGGTGTTGCGGGCCGGCCTCCCCGACGGCATCAGCACGGTGTGTTATGCGGATGACACACTGGTGCTGGCCGTCGGGGCGCACTGGGGGAGGGCCATGCGTCGCGCGGAGGAGGGGTCGAAACGCGTCGTCGACCGGATCAGGGGGATGGGGATGACGGTGGCGGTCCATAAGACCGAGGTGATTGCGTTTCATTCACCTCGGCAGGATCCGCCACCCCCTCTGATCCGGGTGGGTGGGGCTGACATCGAGGTGAAGCCCCAGATCAGGTATCTGGGGTTGATCCTCGATAGCCACTGGCGTTTCGAGGAGCATTTCCGCTGCCTGGTCCCCCGGTTGGAAAGGATGGTTGCGGCTCTGGGCCGGATCCTGCCCAACCTGGGGGGCCCGGCGGGCCGAGTTCGTCGCCTCTATGTGGCAATGGTCCAGTCGGTGGCCCTATACGGGGCCCCCGTCTGGGCGGACGACCTGGCTGCCTCCCGGCGCAGCATGACTATGCTGCGTCGGGTGCAGAGGCGCATGGCGCTCAGGGTCGTCCGCGGGTATCGGACCATGTCACATGAGGCGGCGACGGTTCTAGCGGGGATGCCGCCCATGGACCTGCTCGCGCGGTCGCACGCGGTGATGTACCGGCACCGTGTCGACCGTCGCGCGGGGGTGGGGGCGGTCCCGGGCGGGCAGGAACCTGCTTGGGGCGATTTGAAGCGCCAGGCCCGGCAGTTCGTGTTGCTCGCGTGGCAGGAGCGGCTGGCTCTGCCAACCGCGGTGCACCGGACTGTCGGGGCGGTTCGGCCACTCCTGAAGGAGTGGCTGGACAGAGGCCATGGCAGCCTCACCTACCGGATGGCACAGGTATTTTCCGGGCATGGCAGCTTCGGAAGATACCTGTGCCGGATAGGGAAGGAGCCGACGGCGCGTTGCTGCCACTGCGACGCTGAGCAGGACACGGCGGTTCATACCCTGGAGGTATGCCCCGCGTGGGAGGGGGAGCGCCGTGTCCTGGTCGGCGTCGTCGGGCGGGATGTCTCGCTGCCGGGCGTGGTGCGCGCCATGCTCGGCAGCGAGGAGAAGTGGAGGGCCGTGGCCCCCTTCTGCGAGACCGTAATGCTGCAGAAGGAGGCCGCGGGAAGGGAGCGCGTGCTTCAGCGGCGCGCTGAGGCTCGCGCTCGTATGGTGGCTCGAGGGCGTCGCGGGCGGCCGCCTTTGCGCGGCGGATGACCCTGGCTGGGAGGGGGGCCCTGAGGGGAGCCTCCTCCCGCCAGACGGCGAAGGGTCGGACCGGGTGGGTCCGGCCCACGGGGAGGCACCCTCGGTGGCCTGGAGTGGCCATGAGCTCCCGGCCGCCGAGGAGTGGAAACGGGGTCGCAGGCGGTTGCGAGTTGGGGCTCGCAGCCCGCCACTAAATGCGGCCCCGGGACGGATCGCGGCGGGATGGAGTGGCCCCTTCCTGCCGCTATGAGGCATGGTGTCTACCAGGGGGACCGTTTGTCCCCCCCGGGGATGGGCGCAAAGCGCGGGCACGGCGAGGATACCGGAAGAATGCTTCGAGCGATTCCCGGTATCCTTCCAAATCGTGCGGATGTGTCACCGTGGGGTTGTTAGTGGGTAGGTCCCGCGCCCGTCATTCTACGGGCGCGGGGAATCCCACACACCCCTCCCGCCACACCCCAAAGGGGTGGAAGGGAATCTTTCGAAGATTTTCCCCACGACAAAAAAAAAAAAAAAGTGGCAAGTAAGAAATCAGTATACCAGTATGCAAGCAGTAAGCCTGGAAGCAAGCAGAAATCTAGTACCATAGGGGTAGGTTAGTAACAAGGCAGTAAGTTAGTAACAAAGCAGTAGGCTGGAAAGCATGCAGGAAGCTAGTAAGGAAGCATTTGGCTAATAGAGAAGCAGTAAGAAAATATAGAAGCAGTAAGTTAGGAAGAATGCAGGAATGTAGTAAGAGAGCAGTTAAGTAGTAAGCTTGGAGTAAGCTACTAAGCATGCAGTAAGCTAGTTAGCAAGCAGTAATATTGTTCCCTCAGGGGCTGCCAGCCTTTCAGCTGCAGTACGGGCTTAACGAACCCGGGGTACCCGAGTCATACACACACCGTAAGCCTCCTGTTGGTCGTCACAACGACCCATTCACAATTCCCTATTGGTTTTGTGAATGGTACGTGACGGCAGGAGGAACGGGGGTCTTGGCTTAACCGCCTGGGCCACGAGTATGGCGACTCTATAAAATCGCCCTCCAATCCTAAGCTATGGTGCGCGGCGATGGGATGCATGGTTGGGGGAGAAGGCCCAATCCCAAGCGACCACCTCCGGGGAACCTGCCGAACCCCCGGAGTATATAGGCTTACCCGGGTAAGGCGGCTCTGCCCGGGCGGACCTTTTCTTCCGACCTGCTCGTGGGAATATTATGGAGTTCAATATTAAAACGGGGATGGGACGGGGTAAGTCAGAGGGGGAGGACGAAGGCGGTGTTGGGACTGGAGTGACGGCGCTCGCGCCGCCTCCAGCGCCTGGCCCGGCTTCGTGGAAGGTGGAGGAGGACGACGAGACTGCGTCAGTCTCGTCCTTCTCCTCCACCAGGAGCCTCATAGGCTCTAAGAGGAAGAGGGCGGGGCAGGCCGTCGTCGAGGTGGGCGGGGCGATGAGCCCGTCGGTGAGGCTGAGTTGCCTCAGGGACGAGGTGACTGAGGAGATATCGGAGAGGATCTCCTCGTCCCTGAGGCGGGTGGAGAAAGTCGCCGCTGCCTGCGCCTTTAAGGGGCAGAAAAGCGGTGGCGCGGAGGCCCTGAAGGCCGCGGCGGAGGAAATGAGGGAGGCGGCGCGGGAGCTCAGAGGGCGGAACGCCCGTCTGCAGCTCCTGTTGGAGGAGGAGCGACAGGGGAGGAGGAGGGCAGAGGCGCTGTGGAACAGCGCGGCCCTCCCTCCCATCCTCCCTCCTCCTCCACCGCCGCGTCCCTCGGCGGAGGTAAATAAGCGGAGTGCGGCGGCAGTGGTGCGGGGCACCGCGGGCCCCTCCACCCGCACTCCGCCCGTGAAGAAGTCCCCGTCCTCCTCAGAAGACGATCTTCTGAGGAGGATTGGGGACATGATTGATGGCAAGCTGGCCGCCTTCCGGGAGGAGCTCCTCGCCGGAAGAGCGGTCAGCAGGAAGGCGGTGCCTCCCCGACCTGTTCCGGTACAGTCAGGGAAGGCAAAGAAGGGCGGAGTGAAGGCTCCGCCCAGCGTTGCGGCACCAGGGCCCCGGGTCGCGACCCCCAAGGGGGGTGGTGTACCCGTGGTCGCGGTGGTCGCGTCCTCCACAGCACCCTCCCAAGGGGGGGTGGCGTGGAGTGAGGTGGTGGGGCGGAAGGCGAAGCGGGCGGCGAGGAAGGCCTCGCAACCGCAGCCTCCGCCTCCGCCGCCGGCGGCCAAGGTAAAGGCCGCGAAGGTCGGGAAGGCACGACCAGGTCGTCCCCCAAAAACGGCAGCGGTGACGCTGACCGTTGCGCAGGGGGGCGACCTGACTCTCGCGGAGGCGATGCGGCTCGCCAGGGAGAATATCTCCCTGGAAGAGCTGGGCATCGCCTCCGTGAGGGCGAAGAGGGCCGTGACCGGGGGTCTCTTGCTGGAGATCCCCGGTGCAGAAGGCGGCGCGAAGGCGGATCGTCTCGCCCAGAGGCTCCGGGAGCAGCTGGGCGAGCGAGGTGTCCGGGTCGCCCGGCCCACGAAGCGCACGGAGATGCGCGTTTGTGGGCTGGACGACTCGGTCAGCGCACAGGATGTGTCCCGTGCCCTTGCGAGGGCGGGGGACTGTCCTGTGGAGGACCTGCGGATCGGAGAGATCCGCAGGTCGCCCTCCGGCCTCGGGTCGGTGTGGGCCCGGTGCCCCCTCTCCGCCGCCCGTAAGGTGGCGGAATCCGGGAGGGTGTTGGTGGGGTGGGTTTCGGCGCGAGTGGAAATCCTCGCGCCGCGCCCGCTCCAGTGTCACCGCTGCCTCGAATTGGGGCACGTGAGGCAGTGGTGCACCTCGCCGGTGGACCGCAGCGGTCAGTGTTACCGCTGCGGTGCCAAAGAGCACCGTGCGAGCCAGTGCTCGGCGGCCCCCCACTGCCCGCTGTGTGCGGACATGGGGAGGCCAGCCGATCACAGGGTGGGGAGCAAGAAGTGCTCCCCCCCCTCCCGGAAGGAGAGGAAGAGGCGGGCTGCACCGGCTCCGGTGCCGAGGGCGGTGGCATCGTCCTCCATGGAGGTGGACGGTGCTACGGGGACGGACGGCCGGGAGGAGGCTGGCGCGGCCATTAATTAATGCCGCCCGGCCTCCTCCTCCAGGCCAACCTCAACCACTGCCGCGCGGCACAGGACTTGATGTCCCAAGTCCTCGCGGAGTGGGGGGTTGGCCTGGCGGTCGCCGCCGAGCCGTACCGCGTCCCTGATCACCCTCATTGGGTGGGGGACGCGGACGGCTTGGTGGCGACGGTATGGGGAGGGGGCGACGGGCCCCCACCGTTCTCCTTGTTGGAGCGCGGTCGGGGATTCGTCGCCGTGGACTGGGGGGGAGTCGCTGTGGTGGGGTGCTACATTTCGCCCCGTAGCGGTCACGCTGCGTTCGAGCTGTACTTGGCCGAGGTCGCGGCATGCGTGCAGCGCTACGCGGCCCGGCCGGTGCTGGTCCTGGGGGATTTTAATGCCAAGTCGGTGGCTTGGGGATCCCCCAGGACCTCCGTTCGCGGCGGGATCCTGGGCGATTGGGCGGCGGGGCTCGACCTCCGGGTATTGAACCGGGGGTCGGAGCACACATGCGTGCGGCGATATGGGGGGTCCATCGTGGATGTTGGATTCGCGACCCCCAACGCCGTGCGCATGGTGTCGGGTTGGCACGTGGTCGCGGGGGCAGAGACACTCTCCGATCACCGGTACATCCGGATGGAGGTCTCTGCCGCCGCGGGTGCATCCCGACACGGCCGCCTGCGTGGCACCCCACCACGCCGCTGGGCGCTTCGGCGCCTGGACAAGGACGCCCTGATGGCAGCAGCCCTCGCTGCAACTTGGCCGCAGGGAGCGGCCGAGTTGCCGAGCATAGAGGAGGAGGTCGCCCGGCTCGGAGCATTGGTCGCGGGTATTTGCGACGCGGCGATGCCTCGGGTCGGGCGGGCTTCTCCTCGCCGGGCGGTGTACTGGTGGTCGGACGCGATCGCGGAGTTGCGAGTCGCGACTGTCCGCGCCCGACGCCAGTACACCCGCGCGCGCCGTCGTCAACGTACAGGCGACGGCGTGGCGCGAGCGAGGGCAGCTGATGACCTGTATGGAGCATACCGCGTGGCGCGGGTTGCTCTGCAGGTCGCCATCAAACGGGCCAAGACCCAGGCATGGAAGGAGCTCCTCCAGACCCTTGATGACGATCCATGGGGGCGCCCATATAAGGTGGTGCTGAATAAGCTCCGCCCGTGGGCGCCCCCCGTCACCGAGGGTCTTGACCCCCGGCTGCTGGAGGACGTGGTCAATACACTCTTCCCAATTGGGGAGAGGGGACCGCGTCCTCCGGCGGCGGCGGCTGTCCCAGTGGAGTGGACGGCCGAGCTGGGGGTCACGCAGGAGGAGCTGGCAGCGGCCATCAGACGGCTCGGGGTTCGTAACACGGCCCCGGGTCCGGATGGTGTGCCCGGCCGGGTTTGGGTCTTGACCCAGGGCGTCCTTGGGGCCGACCTCAGGCGGTTGTTCGACCGCTGCCTGAGGGACGGGCGATTCCCCCCCAGTTGGAAGGTGGCGAGGATGGTCCTCCTCCGGAAGGAGGGTCGGCCCGCGGAGTCTCCCTCCGCATACCGGCCCATTTGTCTCCTCGACGAGGTGGGCAAGCTCTTCGAGCGTGTGATTGCTGCCCGCCTCGTCGAGCACCTGTCGCGGGGTGATCCCGGTCTGGCCGACTGCCAGTTCGGTTTCCGGGGGGGCCGATCGACTATCGACGCGATAGGTCGTGTGAGGGCCCTCTCGGAGGCGGCCGTCTCCCGGGGAGGGGTGGCATTGGCAATATCCTTGGATATTGCCAATGCCTTTAACACCCTCCCCTGGGAAGAGATAAGGAGGGGACTCGAATATCATCGAGTCCCCCCTTGTCTCAGGGCGGTCGTCGGGGATTATCTCCGCGGCAGGTGGATCGAGTATCCGGGCCGGGATGGTGATATGCGGAGGGAGGTGTACTGCGGTGTTCCGCAGGGGTCGGTCCTCGGGCCACTCCTGTGGAACATCGCGTACGACTCGGTGTTGCGGGCCGGCCTCCCCGACGGCGTCAGCACGGTGTGTTATGCGGATGACACACTGGTGCTGGCCGTCGGGGCGCACTGGGGGAGGGCCATGCGTCGCGCGGAGGAGGGGTCGCAACGCGTCGTCGACCGGATCAGGGGGATGGGGATGACGGTGGCGGTCCATAAGACCGAGGTGATTGCGTTTCATTCACGTCGGCAGGATCCGCCACCCCCTCTGATCCGGGTGGGTGGGGCTGACATCGAGGTGAAGCCCCAGATCAGGTATCTGGGGCTGATCCTCGATAGCCACTGGCGTTTCGAGGAGCATTTCCGCAGCCTGGTCCCCCGGTTGGAAAGGATGGTTGCGGCTCTGGGCCGGATCCTGCCCAACCTGGGGGGCCCGGCGGGCCGAGTTCGTCGCCTCTATGTGGCAATGGTCCAGTCGGTGGCCCTATACGGGGCCCCCGTCTGGGCGGACGACCTGGCTGCCTCCCGGCGCAGCATGACTATGCTGCGTCGGGTGCAGAGGCGCATGGCGCTCAGGGTCGTCCGCGGGTATCGGACCATGTCACATGAGGCGGCGACGGTTCTAGCGGGGATGCCGCCCATGGACCTGCTCGCGCGGTCGCACGCGGTGATGTACCGGCACCGCGTCGACCGTCGCGCGGGGGTGGGGGCGGTCCCGGGCGGGCAGGAACCTGCTTGGGGCGATTTGAAGCGCCAGGCCCGGCAGTCCGTGTTGCTCGCGTGGCAGGAGCGGCTGGCTCTGCCAACCGCGGGGCACCGGACTGTCGGGGCGGTTCGGCCACTCCTGAAGGAGTGGCTGGACAGAGGCCATGGCAGCCTCACCTACCGGATGGCACAGGTGTTTTCCGGGCATGGCAGCTTCGGAAGATACCTGTGCCGGATAGGGAAGGAGCCGACGGCGCGTTGCTGCCACTGCGACGCTGAGCAGGACACGGCGGATCATACCCTGGAGGTATGCCCCGCGTGGGAGGGGGAGCGCCGTGTCCTGGTCGGCGTCGTCGGGCGGGATGTCTCGCTGCCGGGCGTGGTGCGCGCCATGCTCGGCAGCGAGGAGAAGTGGAGGGCCGTGGCCTCCTTCTGTGAGAACGTAATGTTGCAGAAGGAGGCCGCGGGGAGGGAGCGCGAGCTTCAGCGGCGCACTGAAGCTCGCGCTCGTGCGGTGGCCCGAGGTCGTCGCCCGGTCGCGAGGCGTCGCGGGCGGCCGCCTCGGCGTGGCGGATGACCTAGGCTGGGAGGGGGGTCCTGAGGGGACCCTCCTCCCGCCAGGCGGCGCCGGGTCGGACCGGTTGGGGGTAGGAGTGCCTCCCCCTACCGGTCCGACGCAAGGGCAGGCACCCTCGGCGGTCTGGTGCGGCCATGAACGCCCGGCCGCCGAGGGGTGGAAACGGGGTCGCGGGCGGTTGCGAGTTGGGGCTCGCAGCCGCCACTAAACGCGGCCCCGGGACGGATAGCGGCGGGATGGAGTGGCCCCGTCCCGCCGCTATGAGGCAGTGTGTCTACTGGGGGGACCGATTGTCCCCCCGGGGGATGGGCGCGAAAGCGCGGGCACGGGGAGGATACCGGAAGAATGCTTCGAGCGATTCCCGGTATCCTCCCAAAGCGTGCCGAAGGGTCACCGTGGGGTTTTTAGTGGGTAGGTCCCGCGCCTGTCGTTGTACGGGCGCGGGGAATCCCACACACCCCTCCCACCTCTCCCCAAGGAGGTGGGGGGGAGTCTTTCGAAGATTTTCCCCACGACAAAAAAAAAAAAAAAAAAAAAAAAAAAAAAAAAAAAAAAAAAAAAAAAAGCAGTAATATTGTAAGCAACCAGTATGCTAGTAAGCAAGCAGTAAGCTGGTAAGAATTCAATTACCTAACAAGCAACCTGTATGCTAGCATGCGAGCAGTGAACTAGAAAGCGAGCAGGGAGCTTGTAAGGAATCGGTAAGCTAGTAAGCAAGCAGTAAGCGAGTAAGCTAGCACTAAGCTAGTAAGCAAGCAGTGAGCTAGTAAGAAAGCAGTATGCTAGTAAGCAAGCAGTGAGCTAGAAAGCACGCAGCATGCTAGCAAGCAAACAGCAAGACGGTAAGCGAGCAGGGAGCTAGTAAGGGAGCAGAATGCTAGTAAGCTAGCAGTAAGATATTCAGCAACCAGTAAGCTAGTAAGCCAGCTGTTAGCTAGAAAGCAAGCATTAAGCTAGTAAGCTAGCATTGAGCCAATAAGTGAGGAGGAAGCTAGTAAGGACGCTATATGCTAGAAGGCATGCAGTAAGCTAGGAAGGAAGCAGCAAGCTTGTAAACAAGCAGGAAGCTAGTATGGAAGCATTCGGCTAGTAAGAGAGCAGTTAGTTAGTAAGAAAGCGGTAAGTTAGGAAGAATGCAGGAGAGTATTACGAAGGCAGTTAGGTAGTAACTAAGGAGTAAGGTTGAAAGAAAGCAGTTAGATATTGCGTTGGCAGTAAACTAGTGGTCAAGCAATAAGCTGGTAAGCATGCAGCAGGCTAGTATGCAAGCAACAAGCTAGTAAGCAAGCAGTAAGCTAGTAAGCAAGCAGTAATTCTGAATGCATGAGGTAAAGTGGCAAGCAAGCAGTGAGTTTGTAAGCGTGCTGAGAGATTGTAAGGAAGCAGTATGCTGCAAAGCATGCAATTAGCTAATAAGTAACCAGTAACCTAGTAAGCAAGCAGTAAGCTGTCATAAAAACGATTAGCTTGAAAGCTAGCAGCAAACAAGTAGGCAAGCAGTGAGCTAGTAGAGCGAGGAGTAAGATAGTAAGCAAGCAGTAAGCAAGGAAGCAAGCAGTAAGCATGTAAGCTATCTGCAGGCTAGTAAGGAAGCAGTTAGCTTTTCAGCAAGCAGCAATATAGTAAGAAAGCAGTAATATTGTAAGCAAGCAGTGGGCTAGTAAGGGAGAAGGGCTCTAGTAAGGAAGCAGTGAGCTAGAAAGCAATCAGCAGGCTAGTAAGAAAGCAGTTAACTATTGAGCATGCAGCAAGCTAGTAAGCAAGCAGTAACCATGTATGCAAGCAGTGGGCCAGTAAGCGAGCAGGGAGCAATGAGGAAGCAGTATTCTAGTAAGCAAGCTACAAGCTAATAAGTAAGCAGTAATCTGGTAAGCAAGCTGTAAGCGGGCATGGAAGCAATTAGCTTGTGTGCAAGCAGTAAGCTACTATGTAAGCCGCGAGCTAGTATGCGAGGAGGAAGCATGTAAGGAAGCAGTATGCTAGTAAGCTTGCAGTAAGCTAATATGTAAGAACGAAGCTAGTTAGCGAACAGAAATCTAGTTGGGAAGCAGTATGCTGATAAGCAAGCAGTAAGTTAGGAAGAAAGCAGGAAAGTAGTTGGAAAGCTGTTAGGTAGAAAACAGGCAGTAAGCTAGTAAGCAAGCAGTTAGGTAGTGTGCATGCAGTTTGCTAGTAAGCAAGCAGTACGCTTGTAAGCAAGCTGTAAGCTAGTAAACATCCAATGAACTACTAAGAAACCAATTAGCTAGTAAGCAAGCAGTAGCCTGGTGTGCAAGCTATTAGCTAGTAAGCGAGGAGGAAGCTAGTAAGGAAGCAGTATACTCGTAAGCAAGCAGTATGCTAGAAGCAAACTGTTAGCTTCTAAGCAAGCAGTAAGCAAGTAAGCGAGCAGAAAGCTAGTAAGCATGCAGTAAGGTAGTAGGCAAGCAGTTAGCTAGTAAGCAAGCAGAATGCTAATAAGGTAGCAGTATGCTAGAAAGCAAACAGCGGTCCAGTAAGCAAGCAGTAAGCGAGTAAGCTAGCAGTAAGCTAGGAAGCAAGGAGCAGGCTAGTAAGAATGCAGTTATCTCGTAACCAAGCTGTAAGCTAGTAAGCAAGCAGTACGCAGGAATGCAAGATGCAGGCTAGCAAGAAAGCAGTTAGCTATTCAGCAAACAGTAAACTAGTATGCAAGCAGTATGCAAGTAAGTAACCAGTATGCTAGTGTGGTGTGTGTGTGTGTATGGTATGTGTGAATCATCAAGCTTGTAACCTAGCAGTGAGCTAGAAAGCAAGCAGTAAGCTAATAAGCAAGCAGTAAGCTAGTAAACACGCAGTGAGCAAGTAAACACGCAGTGAGCAAGTAAGTGAGCAGGAAGTTAGTAGGCAAGCAGTAAGCTGGTAAGGAAGCAGTTATCTAGTAAGCCAGTAGTAAGATAGTGAGCAAGCAGCAGGCTACTAAGAATGCACTTAGCTAGTTGCAAAACAGTATGCCAGTAAGGAGACAGTATGCTAGTAAGCAAGCTGTAAGCTAGTAAGCAAGCAGTAAGCTAGTAAGCAAGCAGTGAGCTAGTAAGCGAGCAGGAGGCTAGTAAGCAAGCAATAAGCTAGTAAGCATGCAGTAAGCTAGTAAGCGTGCAGGAAGCTAGTAGGGAAGCAGTATGTTAGTAAGCAAGATGTAAGCTAGTAAGTAACCAGTAAGTTCGTAAGCAAGCAGTAAGCTGGCATGAAAGCAATAGGGTTGTAAGCAAGCAGTAAGGTAGTATGCGAGCAGTGAGCTATCAAGAAAGCAGTATGCTAGTAAGCAAGCATTAAGCTGTAAAGCACGCAAGGAAGCTAGTAAGCCTGCAGTAAGCTAGTGGGCAAGCAGTAAGCTAGTAAGCAAGCAGTAAGCTAGTAGGCATGAAATGAGCTAGTAAGCGAGGAGAAAGCTAGTAAGGAAGCGGTAAGCTTCTAAGAAAGAAGTAAGATAGAAGGCAAGCAACGAGCTACTAGGCAAGCAGTAAACTAGTAAGGAAGCAATAATATAGAAAGCAAGCAGCAAGCTAGTAAGCAAGCAGTAAGCTACTAGGCAAGCAGTAAGCTAGTAAGCAAGCAGAAAGCTACTAGGTAAGCTGTAAGCTAGTAAGCAAGCAGTAAGCTAGTAGGCAAGAAATGAGCTAGTAAGTGATCAGGAAGCTAGTCGGGAAGCAGTATGCTAGTAAATATTTCAAATTTATATAATTTAAACAAAATATTATATTTTCAATATAAAAATAATATAAATTAATTTTATTTATAAATAATTATATAAAAATTAATAATTTAATTGGAATATCTAATTCAATTAAATTATTAACAATAATTTACCTCTAATTTTTTGGTTTCAATTAAATCTAGATATTAATAACTTATTTATTAAATTTTTAAATGCAATTTAAATGTTATAATTAACTAATATCCAATTAAAAATTATATAAAGTAAAAATTTACATTTAATTTCGAATTAAAAATTTGATTATTAAAATTAATCTATATAATAAATTAATTTAATCAATTTAAATAACCTAAATATCATTCTATTAATAAACCAATAATTAATATTAATAAAAAATATATAAATATAATTATTGAAATTAAAGATATAAATTCTTTTATTACAAAAACTAAAGGTAAAATTAATATAATTTCAACATCAAAAATTAAAAAAATTTATGAAATTAAAAAAAAATTATTAGAAAATGGTAGTCGTCTATTAGATAAAGGATCAAATCCACATTCAATTGGTAAGATTTATTCTCGATTTTTTTTATACCTTATTTTAAAATATAAATTTATAAATGTTAATAATAAACAAATAAATATAATAATAAATAATATAAATATATAATTAAAAATTATATATATTATTATTAAATAAATTTTTTAATTGTAAGTTAATTGTAATAATTTTTTATACTATATATATATATATATATTAATTAATTTAATATATTCATCAATAAATAAATATATAAACAAATAATCAAATAATATCTACAAAATGTCAATATCAAGATGAAGCTTCAAAATGAAAATGATGAATTTTAGAAAAATGATTAATTGATATACGAAATAAACATGTTATTAAAAATAAAATACCAATAATTACATGTGTACCATGAAATCCTGTCAATAAATAAAAAATAGATCCAAAAATTCTATCATTAATACAAAATTTTGATTCATTATATTCTAAATATTGTAATAATGAAAAATAAATTCCTAATAAAATTGTACATGATAATCAAAATTTTCTATATCTTAATTTATTATTTAATAATAAATTATGTCTTAAAGTAATTATAAATCCAGATGAAATTAAAATAATTGAATTTAATAATGGAATATCATAAGGATTAAATATTAAAATATTTTTAGGGGGTCATAAATTACCAATTTCAATATTAGGAGAAATACATCTATGAAAATAAGTTCAAAATATTGAAATAAAAAAAAATAATTCTGAAATAATAAATAAAATTATTCTAAATTTTATTATTACTATTACTTTTAATGTATGAAATCCTTGATAAGTTCTTTCACGAATAATATCTCGTCATCATTGAAATATTATTATTATTAAAATTAATATATTTAATAATATAAAAAATAATTTATTTAATATAAATCAATTTAATAATCTTATTAATAAATTTATTAAAGATAAAGAAGTTATTAAAGGTCATGGTCTTAATGTAACTAAATGAAAAGGATGATTTGAATTTATCATTTTAATATTTAATTAGATTCATTAAAATATAATAAACTTAAAATTGAAAATACATATGATTGAATTATAGAAACTGAAATTTCTAAAATAAATAATATATTTTGTATAATAACAATTAAAGGTAAAAGTAATAATATTAAATTATTTATTGATGATCCTATTAAAGATAATAATAAATGACCTGCTAATATATTAGCAGCTAATCGAATAGATAATGTTCATGGACGAATAATATTTCTAATTAATTCAATTAATACTATAAAATTTATTAAAAATATAGGTGTATTCAATGGAACTAAATGAATTAATATATAATTTAAATTTATACTTCATCCAAATAATATAAATCTTAATCATAAAGTTAAAGATAAAGATAAATTAATATTTAAATGACTTGTTGGTGTAAAGTTATAAGGAAATAATCCTAATAAATTTATAAATAAAATTATTATTATTAAACTAATAAAAATAATAATATTAGATATATATTTAAATATTACTAATAATTTAAATTCATTAAAAATTAAATTAATTAATAATATAAATATTATTTGATAACGTGATAATTTAATTCAATATATTAATGGAATTAATATTAATACTATTATAATTATAATTCAATTTATTGATATATATATATTCGTTGAAGGATCAAAAATAGAAAATAAATTTGTTACCATTTATATATATAAATTAATAAATATATTTTATAAAATTTAATTTTTATAATTTTATTATAATTTATAAAATAAATTATAATTAAAATAATAAAAATTATAATTAATCTATAAATATACAAATTTAATCAATTTATTGGTATTATTTGTGGGATAAAAAAATTTTCATTAGAAGTAATTGTTAAATACTATTATTTGGTTTAAGAGACCAATTCTTACATTTCAGACATCTAATGAAAAAAATATTGATTATATATTATTCAATAACTTTAAAATGACATTTTAATATTATTATTTAACTAATTTTTTATTATAATATATTATTAATTAATTATTTATATTAATTCAATTTATAAAATTTATACAATTAGTTCTTTCTAATACAATTGGTATAAATCTATGATTAGCCCCACAAATTTCTGAACATTGTCCAAAAAATAAACCTGATCGTATTGAAATTAAAGTTATTTGATTAATACGTCCTGGAATTGAATCTATTTTTATCCCTAATGATGGAATTGTTCAAGAATGAATAACATCTAATGATGTAGTTAATAAACGAATAGGAATATTATACGGAATAATTAATCGATTATCAACATCTAATAAACGAAATAAATCTAATTTATCTAAATCTTTAATTATATAAGAATCAAAATTAAAATTTTTAAATTCAGGATATTCATAACTTCAATATCATTGATGTCCAATAGCTTTAATTGTAAAAAAAATAGGATTTCATATTTCATCAATAAAATATAATGTTTTTAAGGAAGGGAAAGCAATAATTATTAAAATTAATATAGGTAAAATTGTTCATACAATTTCAATTAAATGATGTTTTAATAAATATCGATTTATAAATTCATTAGTTATAATATCTAATATAATTAATAATGTAAATGTAATAATTATAATTATTATAATTATAGTAATATTATAAAATAAATTTAAATTATTAGAAAATGGTGAACTTGGATCTTGAAAAGAAAATATTTTTCAATGTGAAATTATTAATAAAAAATTATTATTTTTATTTAAGAATCTTAAATTCATTGCACTTATCTGCCATATTAATTATTAATAAATATCTTTAATCTTTTTTTATAATTATAAAGTTATTTATATAATATATATATATATAAATTTTATTTATTCTTTTTATTATATATAATTTTAATAATAAAAGGTAATTCATTAAATGAATGATCTAAAGGAGGATAATTTTGTAATCATTCTAAAGAACATTGATAAAATTTAAAAATAATTAATCGTTTAGCAATTAATCTTTCTATAATAATATAAATTAATAAAATTAATCTATTCAATGAAATTAAAGATCCTAAAGAAGATAATAAATTTCAACAATAATATGAATCAGGATAGTCAGAATATCGTCGAGGTATACCTATTAATCCTAAAAAATGTTGAGGAAAAAAAGTTATATTTACTCCAATAAATATTAATAAAAATTGAATAATTAATCATTTTTTATTTAAAATTAAACCAGTAAAAATTGGATATCAATAAATAAATCTTGCAATAATAGAAAATACTGCTCCTATAGATAATACATAATGAAAATGTGCTACTACATAATATGTATCATGTAAAATAATATCAATAGATGAATTAGATAATATAATTCCAGTTAATCCCCCTATTGTAAATAAAAAAATAAATCCTATTGATCATAAAATTGAAGGATTAATAATTAATTTAGATCCATAATATGTTGCTATTCATCTAAAAACTTTAATTCCAGTAGGAATAGCAATAATTATAGTTGCTGAAGTAAAATAAGCTCGTGTATCAACATCTAATCCAACTGTAAATATTTGATGAGCTCATACAATAAACCCTAAAAATCCAATACCTAATATTGCATAAATTATTCCAATATTACCAAATGTTTCTTTTTTACCACTTTCATTAAAAATAATATGTGAAATTAATCCAAATCCAGGTAAAATTAAAATATAAACTTCAGGATGACCAAAAAATCAAAATAAATGTTGATAAAGTACAGGATCTCCTCCACCTGAAGGATCAAAAAATGAAGTATTTAAATTACGATCAGTTAATAATATTGTAATTGCACCAGCTAATACAGGTAAAGATAATAATAATAAAATTGTTGTAATAAAAACAGATCATGAAAATAAAGATAATTGATCATAATTTAAATTATAATTTTTTATTATTAAAATTGTTACAATAAAATTTATTGACCCTATAATAGATGAAATACCTGCAATATGTAAAGAAAAAATTGTTAAATCAACAGATAAAGAAGAATGATATATTAATGAAGACAATGGTGGATAAATAGTTCATCCTGTACCTCTTCCTCTATATAAAATATTACTTATTAATAATAAAATTAATGAAGGAGGTAGTAATCAAAATCTTATATTATTTATTCGTGGAAATGCTATATCTGGTGCACCAATTATCAATGGAATTAATCAATTTCCAAATCCTCCAATTAAAAAAGGTATTACTATAAAAAAAATTATAATAAAAGCATGAGAAGTAACAATAGAATTATAAATTTGATCATTATTAATTCATATACCAGGTGAACTTAATTCCATACGAATAATTATTCTTAATGAAGAACCAATTATTCCAGTTCATATAGCAAAAATAAAATATAGTATACCAATATTTTTATGATTTGTTGAATAAAATCATTTAAAAATATAATAAATATTTATTAAAATTTATAATTATATTATATTTTTAAATTTGAAATTTAATAGTTTATTTTAACTTAAAATTTTAAATTTAATATTAAATTATAATAATTTATAAAATTAATAAATTTAAATAATATTGTGTCTGAAAAAGAAATAAATTGTAAATTTATTTATAAAGATAAAAATTCTTTCTATATTAAAAATTTATAATTCATTTTTAATTAAATTTTTATAAGTTAAAATAAACTATTAAATTGCAAATTTAAAAATATTAAAAATTTAATTAAAAATTTAGTACATCAACATATAAATATAACATAAATATAAATATAATTATAAATAAAATTAATAATATTCATTTAGGAATAATTATATTAATTATAATTTTATAAGAATAAGATTTAATTTTTAAATTCAAATAATAATTAAATAAAAATAAATTTAAATAATTTCATGTTATTAAAGTACTAGAAATTAATATAATAATTAATAAAACTATTAAATTATTATAATTAATAATTAAATTTTCTAATAATATTCATTTTATTAAAAATGTCAATATTGGAGGAAATCTAGAATATATAATTATTAAAAATATTATTAATATTTTTAATGATTTACTTAAATTTCAATTATAAACATCAAATTTATTATTAATATTTAATATACCTAATAATCGAAATAATAATAATGATATTAAAATATATAAAATTATATAAATAATAAATATTTTTATAGATATTATTATTATTAATAATAATAAACATGTTTGAAATATTGAAGAATAAATTATAATATATTTTAAAGAATTAGTATTTAAAACTAAAATTCTAGAATATATTAAATTAAAAATAATAAATCCAATTATATGATCATCTAATTTTAATATTAAATGTATTAAATAAATAGGTTGAATTTTTAAAACAGTAGAAAAAATAAATAAATTTATTCAATCTATATTTTTTGAAGCTATTATAAATCAAAAATTTATAGGATATAAACCTAATTTTATATATAATAAAAAATAAACAATAGCATTTTGTAAATTAATTATTTGTTCTACTTTAATAATATTATTTATAATTATACTAAAATATAATAATAAAGAAGTAATTATAGAAATTATAAAAAAAAAATTGCAGAATTTTTATCTTTTTCAATAATTAAAATATAAATTATAGTAAAAGTTACAATTTCTATTAATATTCAAACAATAACATAATTATTAAATAATAAAGATAAAAATCTTAAAAAAAAAATAAAAGAAATTATTAATTTAAATTTAATATCATATTTTAAAATTATTTTAATATAAAATTAAATAAATTTTATTATTAAATTCAATAATTAATAATTTTAATTTAAATTTTTAATAAAATATAAAATAAAATATAATAATAAAAATTCAATTTATATAAATATTTCATCAAAATATTCCTTTTTCAGGCATATTACAAAAATTTTAAAAAATTATATTTTAGTGTTTAAGCACATAAAATTTTGAATTTTATAGAATTAATTAAATTAATAAATATATTAATTATATAATATTTAATACTATAATATTTATTATTTTTTACTTATTATATAAAAGACATTTAAAATCTATATTTAGGGTATGAACCTAATAACTTTCTTTATTTAGTTTATTTATATAATAAATAAAAAAATTGAACGATTTAATTTCATTATTAAGTAAATTTTTTTTGTACATACTAGTAATTTCACGATAATTTTACTATACACCTAATAATTAAATATTCACTCAATTTCAATGATCAGATGAAATTGAACGATTTAATTTCATTATTAGGTAAATTTTTTTTGTACATGCTAGTAATTTCACGATAATTTTACTATACACCTAATAATTAAATATTCACTCAATTTCAATGATCAGATGAAATTGAACGATTTAATTTCATTATTAAGTAAATTTTTTTTGTACATACTAGTAATTTCACGATAATTTTACTATACACCTAATAATTAAATATTTACTCAATTTCAATGATCAGATGAAATTGAACGATTTAATTTCATTATTAAGTAAATTTTTTCTGTACATACTAGTAATTTCACGATAATTTTACTATACCTCTGATAATTAAATATTCACTCAATTTCAATGATCAGATGAAATTGAATGATTTAATTTCATTATTATGTAAATTTTTTTTGTACATACTAGTAATTTCACGATAATTTTACTATACACCTAATAATTAAATATTCACTCAATTTCAATGATCAGATGAAATTGAACGATTTAATTTCATTATTAAGTAAATTTTTTTTGTACATACTAGTAATTTCACGATAATTTTACTATACATCTAATAATTAAATATTCACTCAATTTCAATGATCAGATGAAATTGAGCGATTTAATTTCATTATTAAGTAAATTTTTTTTGTACATACTAGTAATTTCACGATAATTTTACTATACATCTAATAATTAAATATTCACTCAATTTCAATGATCAGATGAAATTGAACGATTTAATTTCATTATTAAGTAAATTTTTTTTGTACATACTAGTAATTTCACGATAATTTTACTATACACCTAATAATTAAATATTCACTCAATTTCAATGATCAGATGAAATTGAACGATTTAATTTCATTATTAAGTAAATTTTTTTTGTACATACTAGTAACTACACGATAATTTTACTATACACGTAATAATTAAATATTCACTCAATTTCAATGATCAGATGAAATTGAACGATTTAATTTCATTATTAAGTAAATTTTTTTTGTACATACTACTAATTTCACGATAATTTTACTATACACCTAATAATTAAATATTCACTCAATTTCAATGATCAGATGAAATTGAACGATTTAATTTCATTATTAAGTAAATTTTTTTTGTACATGCTAGTAATTTCACGATAATTTTACTATACACCTAATAATTAAATATTCACTCAATTTCAATGATCAGATGAAATTGAACGATTTAATTTCATTATTAAGTAAATTTTTTTTGTACATACTAGTAATTTCACGATAATTTTACTATACACCTAATAATTAAATATTCACTCAATTTCAATGATCAGATGAAATTGAACGATTTAATTTCATTATTAAGTAAATTTTTTTGTACATACTAGTAATTTCACGATAATTTTACTATACACCTAATAATTAAATATTCACTCAATTTCAATGATCAGATGAAATTGAACGATTTAATTTCATTATTAAGTAAATTTTTTTGTACATACTAGTAATTTCACGATAATTTTACTATACACCTAATAATTAAATATTCACTCAATTTCAATGATCAGATGAAATTGAACGATTTAATTTCATTATTAAGTAAATTTTTTTGTACATACTAGTAATTTCACGATAATTTTACTATACACCTAATAATTAAATATTCACTCAATTTCAATGATCAGATGAAATTGAACGATTTAATTTCATTATTAAGTAAATTTTTTTGTACATACTAGTAATTTCACGATAATTTTACTATACACCTAATAATTAAATATTCACTCAATTTCAATGATCAGATGAAATTGAACGATTTAATTTCATTATTAAGTAAATTTTTTTGTACATACTAGTAATTTCACGATAATTTTACTATACACCTAATAATTAAATATTCACTCAATTTCAATGATCAGATGAAATTGAACGATTTAATTTCATTATTAAGTAAATTTTTTTTGTACATACTAGTAATTTCACGATAATTTTACTATACACCTAATAATTAAATATTCACTCAATTTCAATGATCAGATGAAATTGAACGATTTAATTTCATTATTAAGTAAATTTTTTTTGTACATACTAGTAATTTCACGATAATTTTACTATACACCTAATAATTAAATATTCACTCAATTTCAATGATCAGATGAAATTGAACGATTTAATTTCATTATTAAGTAAATTTTTTTTGTACATACTAGTAATTTCACGATAATTTTACTATACATCTAATAATTAAATATTCACTCAATTTCAATGATCAGATGAAATTGAACGATTTAATTTCATTATTAAGTAAATTTTTTTTGTACATACTAGTAATTTCACGATAATTTTACTATACACCTAATAATTAAATATTCACTCAATTTCAATGATCAGATGAAATTGAACGATTTAATTTCATTATTAAGTAAATTTTTTCTGTACATACTAGTAATTTCACGATAATTTTACTATACCTCTGATAATTAAATATTCACTCAATTTCAATGATCAGATGAAATTGAATGATTTAATTTCATTATTAAGTAAATTTTTTTTGTACATACTAGTAATTTCACGATAATTTTACTATACACCTAATAATTAAATATTCACTCAATTTCAATGATCAGATGAAATTGAACGATTTAATTTCATTATTAAGTAAATTTTTTTTGTACATACTAGTAATTTCACGATTATTTTACTATACATCTAATAATTAAATATTCACTCAATTTCAATGATCAGATGAAATTGAGCGATTTAATTTCATTATTAAGTAAATTTTTTTTGTACATACTAGTAATTTCACGATAATTTTACTATACACCTAATAATTAAATATTCACTCAATTTCAATGATCAGATGAAATTGAACGATTTAATTTCATTATTAAGTAAATTTTTTCTGTACATACTAGTAATTTCACGATAATTTTACTATACACCTAATAATTAAATATTCACTCAATTTCAATGATCAGATGAAATTGAACGATTTAATTTCATTATTAAGTAAATTTTTTTTGTACGTACTAGTAATTTCACGATAATTTTACTATACACCTAATAATTAAATATTCACTCAATTTCAATGATCAGATGAAATTGAACGATTTAATTTCATTATTAAGTAAATTTTTTTTGTACATACTAGTAATTACACGATAATTTTACTATACACGTAATAATTAAATATTCACTCAATTTCAATGATCAGATGAAATTGAACGATTTAATTTCATTATTAAGTAAATTTTTTTTGTACATACTAGTAATTTCACGATAATTTTACTATACATCTAATAATTAAATATTCACTCAATTTCAATGATCAGATGAAATTGAACGATTCAATTTCATTATTAAGTAAATTTTTTTTGTACATACTAGTAATTTCACGATAATTTTACTATACACCTAATAATTAAATATTCACTCAATTTCAATGATGAGATGAAATTGAACGATTTAATTTCATTATTAAGTAAATTTTTTTTGTACATACTAGTAATTTCACGATAATTTTACTATACACCTAATAATTAAATATTCACTCAATTTCAATGATCAGATGAAATTGAACGATTTAATTTCATTATTAAGTAAATTTTTTTTGTACATACTAGTAATTTCACGATAATTTTACTATACATCTAATAATTAAATATTCACTCAATTTCAATGATCAGATGAAATTGAACGATTTAATTTCATTATTAAGTAAATTTTTTTTGTACATACTAGTATTTTCACGATAATTTTACTATACACCTAATAATTAAATATTCACTCAATTTCAATGATCAGATGAAATTGAACGATTTAATTTCATTATTAAGTAAATTTTTTTTGTACATACTAGTAATTTCACGATAATTTTACTATACACCTAATAATTAAATATTCACTCAATTTCAATGATCAGATGAAATTGAACGATTTAATTTCATTATTAAGTACATTTTTTTTGTACATACTAGTAATTTCACGATAATTTTACTATACATCTAATAATTAAATATTCACTCAATTTCAATGATCAGATGAAATTGAACGATTTAATTTCATTATTAAGTAAATTTTTTTTGTACATACTAGTAATTTCACGATAATTTTACTATACATCTAATAATTAAATATTCACTCAATTTCAATGATCAGATGAAATTGAACGATTCAATTTCATTATTAAGTAAATTTTTTTTGTACATACTAGTAATTTCACGATAATTTTACTATACACCTAATAATTAAATATTCACTCAATTTCAATGATCAGATGAAATTGAACGATTTAATTTCATTATTAAGTAAATTTTTTTTGTACATACTAGTAATTTCACGATAATTTTACTATACACCTAATAATTAAATATTCACTCAATCTCAATGATCAGATGAAATTGAACGATTTAATTTCATTATTAAGTAAATTTTTTTTGTACATACTAGTAATTTCACGATAATTTTACTATACACCTAATAATTAAATATTCACTCAATTTCAATGATCAGATGAAATTGAACGATTTAATTTCATTATTAAGTAAATTTTTTTTGTACATACTAGTAATTTCACGGTAATTTTACTATACACCTAATAATTAAATATTCACTCAATTTCAATGATCAGATGAAATTGAACGATTTAATTTCATTATTAAGTAAATTTTTTTTCTACATACTAGTAATTTCACGATAATTTTACTATACCTCTAATAATTAAATATTCACTCAATTTCAATGATCAGATGAAATTGAACGATTTAATTTCATTTTTAAGTAAATTTTTTTTGTACATACTAGTAATTTCACGATAATTTTACTATACATCTAATAATTAAATATTCACTCAATTTCAATGATCAGATGAAATTGAACGATTTAATTTCATTATTAAGTAAATTTTTTTTGTACATACTAGTAATTTCACGATAATTTTACTATACACCTAATAATTAAATATTCTCTCAATTTCAATGATCAGATGAAATTGAACGATTTAATTTCATTATTAAGTAAATTTTTTTTGTACATACTAGTAATTTCACGATAATTTTACTATACATCTAATAATTAAATATTCACTCAATTTCAATGATCAGATGAAATTGAACGATTTAATTTCATTATTAAGTAAATTTTTTTTGTACATACTAGTAATTTCACGATAATTTTACTATACACCTAATAATTAAATATTCACTCAATTTCAATGATCAGATGAAATTGAACGATTTAATTTCATTATTAAGTAAATTTTTTTTGTACATACTAGTAATTGCACGATAATTTTACTATACACCTAATAATTAAATATTCACTCAATTTCAATGATCAGATGAAATTGAACGATTTAATTTCATTATTAAGTAAATTTTTTTTGTACATACTAGTAATTTCACGATAATTTTACTATACACCTAATAATTAAATATTCACTCAATTTCAATGATCAGATGAAATTGAACGATTTAATTTCATTATTAAGTAAATTTTTTTTGTACATACTAGTAATTTCACGATAATTTTACTATATACCTAATAATTAAATATTCACTCAATTTCAATGATCAGATGAAATTGAACGATTTAATTTCATTATTAAGTAAATTTTTTTTGTACATACTAGTATTTTCACGATAATTTTACTATACACCTAATAATTAAATATTCACTCAATTTCAATGATCAGATGAAATTGAACGATTTAATTTCATTATTAAGTAAATTTTTTTTGTACATACTAGTAATTTCACGATAATTTTACTATACACCTAATAATTAAATATTCACTCAATTTCAATGATCAGATGAAATTGAACGATTTAATTTCATTATTAAGTACATTTTTTTTGTACATACTAGTAATTTCACGATAATTTTACTATACATCTAATAATTAAATATTCACTCAATTTCAATGATCAGATGAAATTGAACGATTTAATTTCATTATTAAGTAAATTTTTTTTGTACATACTAGTAATTTCACGATAATTTTACTATACATCTAATAATTAAATATTCACTCAATTTCAATGATCAGATGAAATTGAACGATTCAATTTCATTATTAAGTAAATTTTTTTTGTACATACTAGTAATTTCACGATAATTTTACTATACACCTAATAATTAAATATTCACTCAATTTCAATGATCAGATGAAATTGAACGATTTAATTTCATTATTAAGTAAATTTTTTTTGTACATACTAGTAATTTCACGATAATTTTACTATACACCTAATAATTAAATATTCACTCAATCTCAATGATCAGATGAAATTGAACGATTTAATTTCATTATTAAGTAAATTTTTTTTGTACATACTAGTAATTTCACGATAATTTTACTATACACCTAATAATTAAATATTCACTCAATTTCAATGATCAGATGAAATTGAACGATTTAATTTCATTATTAAGTAAATTTTTTTTGTACATACTAGTAATTTCACGGTAATTTTACTATACACCTAATAATTAAATATTCACTCAATTTCAATGATCAGATGAAATTGAACGATTTAATTTCATTATTAAGTAAATTTTTTTTGTACATACTAGTAATTTCACGATAATTTTACTATACCTCTAATAATTAAATATTCACTCAATTTCAATGATCAGATGAAATTGAACGATTTAATTTCATTTTTAAGTAAATTTTTTTTGTACATACTAGTAATTTCACGATAATTTTACTATACCTCTAATAATTAAATATTCACTCAATTTCAATGATCAGATGAAATTGAACGATTTAATTTCATTTTTAAGTAAATTTTTTTTGTACATACTAGTAATTTCACGATAATTTTACTATACATCTAATAATTAAATATTCACTCAATTTCAATGATCAGATGAAATTGAATGATTTAATTTCATTATTAAGTAAATTTTTTTTATACATACTAGTAATTTCACGATAATTTTACTATACCTCCGATAATTAAATATTCACTCAATTTCAATGATCAGATGAAATTGAACGATTTAATTTCATTATTAAGTAAATTTTTTTTGTACATACTAGTAATTTCACGATAATTTTACTATACATCTAATAATTAAATATTCACTCAGTTTCAATGATCAGATGAAATTGAACGATTTAATTTCATTATTAAGTAAATTTTTTTTGTACATACTAGTAATTTCACGATAATTTTACTATACACCTAATAATTAAATATTCACTCAATTTCAATGATCAGATGAAATAGAACGATTTAATTTCATTATTAAGTAAATTTTTTTTGTACATACTAGTAATTGCACGATAATTTTACTATACACCTAATAATTAAATATTCACTCAATTTCAATGATCAGATGAAATTGAACGATTTAATTTCATTATTAAGTAAATTTTTTTTGTACATACTAGTAATTTCACGATAATTTTACTATACACCTAATAATTAAATATTCACTCAATTTCAATGATCAGATGAAATTGAACGATTTAATTTCATTATTAAGTAAATTTTTTTTGTACATACTAGTAATTTCACGATAATTTTACTATACACCTAATAATTAAATATTCACTCAATTTCAATGATCAGATGAAATTGAACGATTTAATTTCATTATTAAGTAAATTTTTTTTGTACATACTAGTAATTTCACGATAATTTTACTATACACGTAATAATTAAATATTCACTCAATTTCAATGATCAGATGAAATTGAACGATTTAATTTCATTATTAATTAAATTTTTTTTGTACATACTAGTAATTTCACGATAATTTTACTATACACCTAATAATTAAATATTCACTCAATTTCAATGATCAGATGAAATTGAACGATTTAATTTCATTATTAAGTAAATTTTTTTTGTACATACTAGTAATTTCACGATAATTTTACTATACACCTAATAATTAAATATTCCCTCAATTTCAATGATCAGATGAAATTGAACGATTTAATTTCATTATTAAGTAAATTTTTTTTGTACATACTAGTAATTTCACGATAATTTTACTATACACCTAATAATTAAATATTCACTCAATTTCAATGATCAGATGAAATTGAACGATTTAATTTTATTATTAAGTAAATTTTTTTTGTACATACTAGTAATTTCACGATAATTTTACTATACATCTAATAATTAAATATTCACTCAATTTCAATGATCAGATGAAATTGAACGATTTAATTTCATTATTAAGTAAATTTTTTCTGTACATACTAGTAATTTCACGATAATTTTACTATACACCTAATAATTAAATATTCACTCAATTTCAATGATCAGATGAAATTGAACGATTTAATTTCATTATTAAGTAAATTTTTTCTGTACATACTAGTAATTTCACGATAATTTTACTATACACCTAATAATTAAATATTCACTCAATTTCAATGATCAGATGAAATTGAACGATTTAATTTCATTATTAAGTAAATTTTTTTTGTACATACTAGTAATTACACGATAATTGTACTATACATCTAATAATTAAATATTCACTCAATTTCAATGATCAGATGAAATTGAACGATTTAATTTCATTATTAAGTAAATTTTTTTTGTACATACTAGTAATTTCACGATAATTTTACTATACATCTAATAATTAAATATTCACTCAATGTCAATGATCAGATGAAATTGAACGATTCAATTTCATTATTAAGTAAATTTTTTTTGTACATACTAGTAATTTCACGATAATTTTACTATACACCTAATAATTAAATATTCACTCAATTTCAATGATCAGATGAAATTGAACGATTTAATTTCATTATTAAGTAAATTTTTTTTGTACATACTAGTAATTTCACGATAATTTTACTATACACCTAATAATTAAATATTCACTCAATTTCAATGATCAGATGAAATTGAACGATTTAATTTCATTATTAAGTAAATTTTTTTTGTACATACTAGTAATTTCACGATAATTTTACTATACACGTAATAATTAAATATTCACTCAATTTCAATGATCAGATGAAATTGAACGATTTAATTTCATTATTAATTAAATTTTTTTTGTACATACTAGTAATTTCACGATAATTTTACTATACACCTAATAATTAAATATTCACTCAATTTCAATGATCAGATGAAATTGAACGATTTAATTTCATTATTAAGTAAATTTTTTTTGTACATGGTAGTAATTTCACGATAATTTTACTATACACCTAATAATAAAATATTCACTCAATTTCAATGATCAGATGAAATTGAACGATTTAATTTCATTATTAAGTAAATTTTTTTTGTACATACTAGTAATTTCACGATAATTTTACTATACACCTAATAATTAAATATTCCCTCAATTTCAATGATCAGATGAAATTGAACGATTTAATTTCATTATTAAGTAAATTTTTATTGTACATACTAGTAATTTCACGATAATTTTACTATACACCTAATAATTAAATATTCACTCAATTTCAATGATCAGATGAAATTGAACGATTTAATTTCATTATTAAGTAAATTTTTTTTGTACATACTAGTAATTTCACGATAATTTTACTATACATCTAATAATTAAATATTCACTCAATTTCAATGATCAGATGAAATTGAACGATTTAATTTCATTATTAAGTAAATTTTTTCTGTACATACTAGTAATTTCACGATAATTTTACTATACACCTAATAATTAAATATTCACTCAATTTCAATGATCAGATGAAATTGAACGATTTAATTTCATTATTAAGTAAATTTTTTCTGTACATACTAGTAATTTCACGATAATTTTACTATACACCTAATAATTAAATATTCACTCAATTTCAATGATCAGATGAAATTGAACGATTTAATTTCATTATTAAGTAAATTTTTTTTGTACATACTAGTAATTACACGATAATTGTACTATACATCTAATAATTAAATATTCACTCAATTTCAATGATCAGATGAAATTGAACGATTTAATTTCATTATTAAGTAAATTTTTTTTGTACATACTAGTAATTTCACGATAATTTTACTATACATCTAATAATTAAATATTCACTCAATGTCAATGATCAGATGAAATTGAACGATTCAATTTCATTATTAAGTAAATTTTTTTTGTACATACTAGTAATTTCACGATAATTTTACTATACACCTAATAATTAAATATTCACTCAATTTCAATGATCAGATGAAATTGAACGATTTAATTTCATTATTAAGTAAATTTTTTTTGTACATACTAGTAATTTCACGATAATTTTACTATACACCTAATAATTAAATATTCACTCAATTTCAATGATCAGATGAAATTGAACGATTTAATTTCATTATTAAGTAAATTTTTTTTGTACATACTAGTAATTACACGATAATTGTACTATACATCTAATAATTAAATATTCACTCAATTTCAATGATCAGATGAAATTGAACGATTTAATTTCATTATTAAGTAAATTTTTTTTGTACATACTAGTAATTTCACGATAATTTTACTATACACGTAATAATTAAATATTCACTCAATTTCAATGATCAGATGAAATTGAACGATTTAATTTCATTATTAATTAAATTTTTTTTGTACATACTAGTAATTTCACGATAATTTTACTATACACCTAATAATTAAATATTCACTCAATTTCAATGATCAGATGAAATTGAACGATTTAATTTCATTATTAAGTAAATTTTTTTTGTACATACTAGTAATTTCACGATAATTTTACTATACACCTAATAATTAAATATTCCCTCAATTTCAATGATCAGATGAAATTGAACGATTTAATTTCATTATTAAGTAAATTTTTTTTGTACATACTAGTAATTTCACGATAATTTTACTATACATCTAATAATTAAATATTCACTCAATGTCAATGATCAGATGAAATTGAACGATTCAATTTCATTATTAAGTAAATTTTTTTTGTACATACTAGTAATTTCACGATAATTTTACTATACACCTAATAATTAAATATTCACTCAATTTCAATGATGAGATGAAATTGAACGATTTAATTTCATTATTAAGTAAATTTTTTTTGTACATACTAGTAATTTCACGATAATTTTACTATACACCTAATAATTAAATATTCACTCAATTTCAATGATCAGATGAAATTGAACGATTTAATTTCATTATTAAGTAAATTTTTTTTGTACATACTAGTAATTTCACGATAATTTTACTATACATCTAATAATTAAATATTCACTCAATTTCAATGATCAGATGAAATTGAACGATTTAATTTCATTATTAAGTAAATTTTTTTTGTACATACTAGTATTTTCACGATAATTTTACTATACACCTAATAATTAAATATTCACTCAATTTCAATGATCAGATGAAATTGAACGATTTAATTTCATTATTAAGTAAATTTTTTTTGTACATACTAGTATTTTCACGATAATTTTACTATACACCTAATAATTAAATATTCACTCAATTTCAATGATCAGATGAAATTGAACGATTTAATTTCATTATTAAGTAAATTTTTTTTGTACATACTAGTAATTTCACGATAATTTTACTATACATCTAATAATTAAATATTCACTCAATGTCAATGATCAGATGAAATTGAACGATTCAATTTCATTATTAAGTAAATTTTTTTTGTACATGCTAGTAATTTCACGATAATTTTACTATACACCTAATAATTAAATATTCACTCAATTTCAATGATCAGATGAAATTGAACGATTTAATTTCATTATTAAGTAAATTTTTTTTGTACATACTAGTAATTTCACCATAATTTTACTATACACCTAATAATTAAATATTCCCTCAATTTCAATGATCAGATGAAATTGAACGATTTAATTTCATTATTAAGTAAATTTTTTTTGTACATACTAGTAATTTCACGATAATTTTACTATACACGTAATAATTAAATATTCACTCAATTTCAATGATCAGATGAAATTGAACGATTTAATTTCATTATTAAGTAAATTTTTTTTGTACATACTAGTAATTTCACGATAATTTTACTATACACCTAATAATTAAATATTCACTCAATTTCAATAATCAGATGAAATTGAACGATTTAATTTCATTATTAAGTAAATTTTTTTTGTACATACTAGTAATTTCACGATAATTTTACTATACCTCTGATAATTAAATATTCACTCAATTTCAATGATCAGATGAAATTGAATGATTTAATTTCATTATTAAGTAAATTTTTTTTGTACATACTAGTAATTTCACGATAATTTTACTATATCTCTGATAATTAAATATTCACTCAATTTCAATGATCAGATGAAATTGAATGATTTAATTTCATTATTAAGTAAATTTTTTTTGTACATACTAGTAATTTCACGATAATTTTACTATACACCTAATAATTAAATATTCACTCAATTTCAATGATCAGATGAAACTGAATGATTTAATTTCATTATTAAGTAAATTTCTTTTGTACATACTAGTAATTTCACGATAATTTTACTATACCTCTGATAATTAAATATTCACTCAATTTCAATGATCAGATGAAATTGAATGATTTAATTTCATTATTAAGTAAATTTTTTTTGTACATACTAGTAATTTCACGATAATTTTACTATACCTCTGATAATTAAATATTCACTCAATTTCAATGATCAGATGAAATTGAATGATTTAATTTCATTATTAAGTAAATTTTTTTTGTACATACTAGTAATTTCACGATAATTTCACTATACCTCTGATAATTAAATATTCACTCAGTTTCAATGATCAGATGAAATTGAATGATTTAATTTCATTATTAAGTAAATTTCTTTTGTACATACTAGTAATTTCACGATAATTTTACTATACATCAAATAATTAAATATTCACTCAATTTCAATGATCAGATGAAATTGAATGATTTAATTTCATTATTAAGTAAATTTTTTTTGTACATACTAGTAATTTCACGATAATTTTACTATACACCTAATAATTAAATATTCACTCAATTTCAATGATCAGATGAAATTGAACGATTTAATTTCATTATTAAGTAAATTTTTTTTGTACATACTAGTAATTTCACGATAATTTTACTATACCTCTGATAATTAAATATTCACTCAATGTCAATGATCAGATGAAATTGAATGATTTAATTTCATTATTAAGTAAATTTTTTTTATACATACTAGTAATTTCACGATAATTTTACTATACCTCTGCTAATTAAATATTCACTCAATTTCAATGATCAGATGAAATTGAATGATTTAATTTCATTATTAAGTAAATTTTTTTTGTACATACTAGTAATTTCACGATAATTTTACTATACCTCTGATAATTAAATATTCACTCAATTTCAATGATCAAATTAATTAATAATTCTATAAATTATATAAAAATTTTATTACATAATTAAATTTTTATATACTATAATAAAAATTAAATTAATTAAAAAAAATAATCAAAATTTATTTTATAATATAATTAAATTTTTATATACTATAATAAAAATTAAATTAATTAAAGAAAATAATCAAAATTTATTTTATTTAAACAATAATTTTTATATAAACAATAATAATTAAATATATAAATATGTATTTATTATATTAAATTTTTTTTTTTTTTTTTATTAATACATTTTTTAATATGAATAATTTAAATTATAAATTCATAAAATATATAATTTATATATTATAATATAATTTATAATTTAATATAATAAGTTTAATATAATAAATATTTATCTATTAATAAATATTTAATTGATATATATATATATAATTATTGTTATAAAGAAAAAAAAATAAATTATAGATTAATATACATATTATACATAATAAATATGTTAATTTATACATAGTTATCTATAAATCTTGGAATCTATATACATCTATTAATATATACTAAGAGTCTAATTACATACAATTATCTATGGATTTATCGAATATATAATATATATTATAAAATATAATCCACAATTTAATAACAATAAATTTAATATAATAAATATTTATCTATTAATAAATATTTAATTGATATATATATTTATAATTATTGTTATAAAGAAAAAAAAATAAATTATAGATTAATATACATATTATACATAATAAATATGTTAATTTATACATAGTTATCTATAAATCTTGGAATCTATATACATCTATTAATATATACTAAGAGTCTAATTACATACAATTATCTATGGATTTATCGAATATATAATTTATATTATAAAATATAATCCACAATTTAATAATAATAAATTTAATATAATAGATATTTATTTATTAATAAATATTTAATTAGTATATATATGTTTAAATATCGCGTTAATTCGACAATCGAAAAACGTCGGTTAAATCATCGCGTGATCGAGAGAAAAACGGACCATTTCTTGTACGGTGTTGTTCCTTGTTTACGCGACATTCCAGAGGCTTCTCTGAGGCGTAATACGTTACGGGAACAATACCGCATAGAAAAACTCCGTATTTACATTCGATAACAGTTCCGCGATCGGCCCAGTAACGGTTCCAAGAGAACAGGTGTTACTACGCCGAAACGAAGAGAGGATTCAAAATTAATAAGAGACAGACAGCTTAGACCAGACAGCGCCACGAGATGAAAATTTCCCCTCCCTCGTGGCCACGGTTAAGCAGGTATGTCTCAGGTGGACTCGCTATTTGGTTCTCGACGAGAGCGGACCTCATCGTCGACCTCGTCTGAAGTCGGAGACCGATTCTCGACAAGTTAGTTTTGTCTAACCTGTCGTAGAATCATGTGAACAAAGTTGCTCGGAATTGAGACTGCAGCGGATTTAAATAATCCTGCCCTTGAGTCAAAATATTCCGGCCATACGTTCACATGCAGAAATCGGTCACCGCGACGAACGAACCATTTTGGAAAGAAACAAAATCCAACTGATTTTCTTTCCACTTCGCTCAAAAAGCAACCGATGGCTAAAAAGTACCAAATTTACACTTTTATAGTGATTGGTTACCGCCATCGGTGCTGAATAAACACGTATTGCTGTAATCAGTGGTCGTGTAGAAGTGGAAATGAATCAAAATCAGCGTGATTATCTTTCCAAAGATTTAACCCGCAATCGGTGGCTGAGCATAATCAAATTTACACTAAAATAGTGCTTGATTATCGCCACCGTTGCGACGAAGAACACGGATTGCTGTAATCAGTGGTCGTGTTCGAGAACCGAGAGAATTTCTTGATTCTCTGCTTGGCTATTGCACGGTTCAAAAACCCAATCTATAGGGCAACTTTGTTGCATTCTCCCTGGGTTGGATTCGTCGTTTTCCAGGGTCGAAACAAAGGTTTGGGATAACACCCGATAGGGGCCTTATTGGCATTCCCTGGGTAAATATCTCGGCTAGTTTCGACCTGCTCGAGCGTGGGTTCCAGATCGTCAGTGGGTACGGACACTCGACGTAGAACTACGTTCAAAGGGCACCGTGGTGTTAGAACCTTAATAATCAGTCGCTTCTGCGCAGTTAAGGCTCTGCATCACACCGGTCCCGTACGGACCAGGGAACGGCGAGGGACCGCGGAGTTGACAACCTTTGGAGCCTTACAACCTCCACTTGTTGTCCTCTCCTGCAAAAACCAAGCCTGCAGCAGTGGGAAGATCGAGATTAGAATCTCGTCTTCCCCATCTGCAATTCAACGTTTCCAAAATCTGAAACGTTGAAATAATAATACAGTCCACTAACACAGTTGTGTATCGCTGTGTAAGAATCCCGCTCCTGTTTACCGTAAACGGAAGAAGGAGCGTGTGGATTAGAGCGAGTCAGACAACGCACCGAGCGTTGTCAGGTATTAACCGCCGGATTTCGGTATTTCTTTTGATTACAGAAGACCGAGACGAGAGCCGTAGGGGCCCACGGCGGCGCAGGTTTTTTTTCCCGAGCCATCAGCTCGGGGTTTTTTTCCTGCAACTTTTTTAAATAATAAATAAATTCAATTTCAATTTTATTTCCTTCATTTTTTTTGTTTATTTTCAATGTTATTTTTGTTTAAATAAACGGCCTGTGTCCGGTGGACCAGGCGAAGGAAATTTTTAAATGTACAATTCACTTTCCCACACGATTCCAATCCCTCGAAATTCGGACACCCCGTTAAAGGGTGAGAGATCGGGTCAGGGGAGAAAACCCCCCACCTGACCGACTCGCACCTATTTTAACAAAGGTCCTTCGAGCCGGATTTCAACGAGGTTGATTGGAAAGGGAAAGGTACACTTTCTGACACGTGTAGACTATCCACGTGAGAGGTCATTTCGAGCAGATTAATCCTCGAAAACCCAACTATGGCCGAGACTAAAGAAGTCCAGTGGTCAGAAGTCGCGGACGGTATTACAGCCACATAGGGGCCTTCTGGCGTATTCCCTGAATGAAATCACCGTCCCATTGACTAAACAAGTTGGGCATTAACCTCATAAAGATTTGAAGAGCGAATTACTCGGTGAAAGCTCTGAGGAAAAGCTCGAATCTGCAGCATTGGGGATTCAGACAAAAAGCGCACGTAATCGTAACGCCGCTCGAGAAACGAGCTAGGCCTCGAAACGCGTGCGCACCCACAATGTCGTTAAGGACACCGACTCGGCTACAGAGCCACGAGTACGGAGTCCCAACGACAACGTAGAGGTCACCCCCGTGCTGGAGGAAGCGTGCGGATTCTGCAACGGACCGCACGGTTTATCACACTGCGACAATTTCACGATATTGCCTGCAAAATGCGCTGCAAATACGTGAAGATGCGCCGGTGGTGCTCACAATGCCTACGCACCACCCACACGGCGTTGCAGTGTCAAAGCTCCGAGGTCGTGCAAAGTGCAATGGGAGGCATCATTCCCTGTTACACTACGAGCTAACCTCGGAAGTTCACGAAGCGAAGCCGTTACCGGAAAACGCGTACGGCTATCGTGAAGAATGGCAAAAACTCGAATTCGAAAGCTGATACGACACACGCCTCGATGTAATGCTGTACGATATTTAGTACAGGTGTACCGAGGCCAGTGCTATTAGCCAGAGTTCGAGTGCGAGTTCGGTACAAGCAGTGCGACACGAACCGCTTAACGATCGAAATATTGAAATTTTGATCGTCGCGGTTCTATACGCCTAAATTATTCGATTGAGATTCCGTCGAATAAAACACGAGGGTACGAACGTCCAAAAGTCTGTTTCTTCGGATGGGTAATTTCCAACCGATAATAACAGCGGGCGAAAACCCCGAGAAAATTGTACCGTTCTCAAATCGCTGTTTAAAGCGATTACGAAGCGCGGAGAAACGAAAGAGATTCCCTCGACCTCTGTGCGAAACAAAGGTGGAGGATGTTCCAATCTTTCCGAAGAAAAACCGTCGCGTAATATGCGACGGGATGGTTTTGAAAGTCTGGCTAACTCTTAATTACCCGAGACGGGAGGAAGCGCTGGAAAAATTTTCCATGTAGCATTTCCCGATCTCATAAGGTTGCGGAGGAAGCTGGACGCAAACCGTAAATTCGGAAGAGAAAAAAAATTCAGTTTCTCGCGGAAGATGAGTTCATAGGAAAGGGTGACTCGAACCGAGTCCATGACCTAACCTTGACTCGACATTCCGCAATTTGCTTCGAAATCAAAATCCTCTTCTACCCCCCTAAATTAGTGGAAAATGGGAAGAATCGAGGTAAAATTCCCGGATAAAGACAGGCGCGTACATGTAGTTAAAACTATACACGGCCAAGTTTACTTACACATGACCTATCACACGTCTGTGTAAATTGCCCGGGGAAGAGTCGGTAACGACAACACACGTCGACGACGCTATCGGGACATAAGAAATCCCGAATTCCGCTAGACAAAGAGACACAGTAGAGTGAGAAAGACCATTGATACAAACATGGTGTTGTCTCACACGTTCTACATGTCTCAGCAGAGGGATACGGACAGAGGGGAACCATACCCTACCATCCCGTGAAAGATCAAGGAAGGGAGCGATTCGCGAAATTCGCGAGATCCTTAGCTTTAAAAGCAGGATTCGCAGGCAGAATCGGTTCAGTTCCTAATCAATCACCAAAATGTCTAGTGACGATAGCGCGGATAACGTGACACGTGCCACGGGCTTAGACCCGATAATGGAGGCCCAGTTCGGGCGCCTTCTCCAGCTCGGGGAGGTGTTTTCCCCGAAGCCGATGGAGGCCCAGCAGGAGACGAAAGGGGAGGCGACGCCAGCCATTCCGCCCGTACCGACCGCCGCCCCTGCTGAACCGCCTCCAACAGCCTCCACCTCAGCTGGGCTACTGCCGCCGTACGAGGTGCGGCTGGGACCGGAGGTCCTCCTTATACCGGCTGAAATTCCCCGAACATCCCGGAAGTACAAATATCCGGTTAAGGGAGGTAACTTCCACCTAAAATGGGCACCGGACAGCAGGTTGGTCGCGTGCAACTTTCGGCCATCAAAGGGCCCAAAGCCGACCAGGCCTGCCGAGGAGCCTCGCCCAACGCCGCCCGCACGGCCAACGCCGCCCGCACGGCCAACACCGCCCGCACATCCGCCGACGAAGGCGGCGAGGAAGTGGACAGGGGACCGGGGCAGCGAGCGCACCCACCGCCGCAACGAACAGCGACGAAGGGCGGCTGCGGAGGCCAGAGTCTCCCGGGTTAGGACCCAGCCGCAGCCGCAGCCGCAGCGGCAGACCAGTTCGGCAGACCCGGACGCAACCGTGCAGGCGGTCCTTGCCACCCTGCGGATTTTGCAGGGACAACAGATTGTCCAGACGCCGCCAAAGTAAGTAACTTAATTTTTATTAATTAAGTGAACAAAATTTCCTCTCGGTTTATTAATCGCAAAGTGACCGCGAATTACCGCTCCTATTGTTTATTGCACGGACCGTGCAAGGGGGGCGGTATGTTTAAATATCGCGTTAATTCGACAATCGAAAAACGTCGGTTAAATCATCGCGTGATCGAGAGAAAAACGGACCATTTCTTGTACGGTGTTGTTCCTTGTTTACGCGACATTCCAGAGGCTTCTCTGAGGCGTAATACGTTACGGGAACAATACCGCATAGAAAAACTCCGTATTTACATTCGATAACAGTTCCGCGATCGGCCCAGTAACGGTTCCAAGAGAACAGGTGTTACTACGCCGAAACGAAGAGAGGATTCAAAATTAATAAGAGACAGACAGCTTAGACCAGACAGCGCCACGAGATGAAAATTTCCCCTCCCTCGTGACCACGGTTAAGCAGGTATGTCTCAGGTGGACTCGCTATTTGGTTCTCGACGAGAGCGGACCTCATCGTCGACCTCGTCTGAAGTCGGAGACCGATTCTCGACAAGTTAGTTTTGTCTAACCTGTCGTAGAATCATGTGAACAAAGTTGCTCGGAATTGAGACTGCAGCGGATTTAAATAATCCTGCCCTTGAGTCAAAATATTCCGGCCATACGTTCACATGCAGAAATTGGTCACCGCGACGAACGAACCATTTTGGAAAGAAACAAAATCCAACTGATTTTCTTTCCACTTCGCTCAAAAAGCAACCGATGGCTAAAAAGTACCAAATTTACACTTTTATAGTGATTGGTTACCGCCATCGGTGCTGAATAAACACGTATTGCTGTAATCAGTGGTCGTGTAGAAGTGGAAATGAATCAAAATCAGCGTGATTATCTTTCCAAAGATTTAACCCGCAATCGGTGGCTGAGCATAATCAAATTTACACTAAAATAGTGCTTGATTATCGCCACCGTTGCGACGAAGAACACGGATTGCTGTAATCAGTGGTCGTGTTCGAGAACCGAGAGAATTTCTTGATTCTCTGCTTGGCTATTGCACGGTTCAAAAACCCAATCTATAGGGCAACTTTGTTGCATTCTCCCTGGGTTGGATTCGTCGTTTTCCAGGGTCGAAACAAAGGTTTGGGATAACACCCGATAGGGGCCTTATTGGCATTCCCTGGGTAAATATCTCGGCTAGTTTCGACCTGCTCGAGCGTGGGTTCCAGATCGTCAGTGGGTACGGACACTCGACGTAGAACTACGTTCAAAGGGCACCGTGGTGTTAGAACCTTAATAATCAGTCGCTTCTGCGCAGTTAAGGCTCTGCATCACACCGGTCCCGTACGGACCAGGGAACGGCGAGGGACCGCGGAGTTGACAACCTTTGGAGCCTTACAACCTCCACTTGTTGTCCTCTCCTGCAAAAACCAAGCCTGCAGCAGTGGGAAGATCGAGATTAGAATCTCGTCTTCCCCATCTGCAATTCAACGTTTCCAAAATCTGAAACGTTGAAATAATAATACAGTCCACTAACACAGTTGTGTATCGCTGTGTAAGAATCCCGCTCCTGTTTACCGTAAACGGAAGAAGGAGCGTGTGGATTAGAGCGAGTCAGACAACGCACCGAGCGTTGTCAGGTATTAACCGCCGGATTTCGGTATTTCTTTTGATTACAGAAGACCGAGACGAGAGCCGTAGGGGCCCACGGCGGCGCAGGTTTTTTTTCCCGAGCCATCAGCTCGGGGTTTTTTTCCTGCAACTTTTTTAAATAATAAATAAATTCAATTTCAATTTTATTTCCTTCATTTTTTTTGTTTATTTTCAATGTTATTTTTGTTTAAATAAACGGCCTGTGTCCGGTGGACCAGGCGAAGGAAATTTTTAAATGTACAATTCACTTTCCCACACGATTCCAATCCCTCGAAATTCGGACACCCCGTTAAAGGGTGAGAGATCGGGTCAGGGGAGAAAACCCCCCACCTGACCGACTCGCACCTATTTTAACAATATATATATAATTAATGTTATAAAGAAAAAAAATAAATTATAGATTAATATACATATTATACATAATAAATATGTTAATTTATACATAGTTATCTATAAATCTTGGAATCTATATACATCTATTAATATATACTATGAGTCTAATTATATACAATTATCTATGGATTTATCGAATATATAATTTATATTATAAAATATAATCCACAATTTAATAACAATAAATTTAATATAATAAATATTTATCTATTAATAAATATTTAATTGATACATATATATATAATTAATGTTATAAAGAAAAAAAATAAATTATAGATTAATATACATATTATACATAATAAATATGTTAATTTATACATAGTTATCTATAAATCTTGGAATCTATATACATCTATTAATATATACTAAGAGTCTAATTACATACAATTATCTATGGATTTATCGAATATATAATTTATATTATAAAATATAATCCACAATTTAATAACAATAAATTTAATATAATAGATATTTATTTATTAATAAATATTTAATTGATATATATATATATAATTAATATTATATAAGAAAAAATAAATTATATGTATATATAATTAATATTATATAAAAAAAAATAAATTATATATATATATATTTATTTATTATATTAAATTTATTGTTATTAAATTGTGGATTATATTTTATAATATATATTATATATTCGAAGAATCCATAGATAATTGTATGTAATTAGACTCTTAGTATATATTAATAGATGTATATAGATTCCAAGATTTATAGATAACTATGTATAAATTAACATATTTATTATGTATAATATGTATATTAATCTATAATTTATTTTTTTTTCTTTATAACAATAATTATATATATATATATATCAATTAAATATTTATTAATAAATAAATATTTATTATATTAAATTTATTATATTAAATTATAAATTATATTATAATATATAAATTATATATTTTATGAATTTATAATTTAAATTATTCATATTCAAAAATTTATTAATAAAAAAAAAAAAAAAAAATTTAATATAATAAATACATATTTATATATTTAATTATTATTGTTTATATAAAAATTATTGTTTAAATAAAATAAATTTTGATTATTTTCTTTAATTAATTTAATTTTTATTATAGTATATAAAAATTTAATTATATTATAAAATAAATTTTGATTATTTTCTTTAATTAATTTAATTTTTATTATAGTATATAAAAATTTAATTATATTATAAAATAAATTTTGATTATTTTCTTTAATTAATTTAATTTTTATTATAGTATATAAAAATTTAATTATATTATAAAATAAATTTTGATTATTTTCTTTAATTAATTTAATTTTTATTATAGTATATAAAAATTTAATTATATTATAAAATAAATTTTGATTATTTTTTTTAATTAATTTAATTTTTATTATAATATATAAAAATTTAATTATATAATAAAATTTTTATATAATTTATAGAATTATTAATTAATTTGATTATTGAAATTGAGTGAATATGTAATTATCAGAGGTATAGTAAAATTATCGTGAAATTACTAGTATGTACAAAAAAAATTTACTTAATAATGAAATTAAATCATTCAATTTCATCTGATCATTGAAATTGAGTGAATATTTAATTATCAGAGGTATAGTAAAATTATCGTGAAATTACTAGTATGTACAAAAAAAATTTACTTAATAATGAAATTAAATCATTCAATTTCATCTGATCATTGAAATTGAGTGAATATTTAATTATCAGAGGTATAGTAAAATTATCGTGAAATTACTAGTATGAACAAAAAAAAATTACTTAATAATGAAATTAAATCATTCAATTTCATCTGATCATTGAAATTGAGTGAATATTTAATTATCAGAGGTATAGTAAAATTATCGTGAAATTACTAGTATGTACAAAAAAAATTTACTTAATAATGAAATTAAATCATTCAATTTCATCTGATCATTGAAAGTGAGTGAATATTTAATTATCAGAGGTATAGTAAAATTATCGTGAAATTACTAGTATGTACAAAAAAAAATTACTTAATAATGAAATTAAATCATTCAATTTCATCTGATCATTGAAATTGAGTGAATATTTAATTATCAGAGGTATAGTAAAATTATCGTGAAATTACTAGTATGTACAAAAAAAATTTACTTAATAATGAAATTAAATCATTCAATTTCATCTGATCATTGAAATTGAGTGAATATTTAATTATCAGAGGTATAGTAAAATTATCGTGAAATTACTAGTATGTACAAAAAAAATTTACTTAATAATGAAATTAAATCATTCAATTTCATCTGATCATTGAAATTGAGTGAATATTTAATTATCAGAGGTATAGTAAAATTATCGTGAAATTACTAGTATGTACAAAAAAAAATTACTTAATAATGAAATTAAATCATTCAATTTCATCTGATCATTGAAATTGAGTGAATATTTAATTATCAGAGGTATAGTAAAATTATCGTGAAATTACTAGTATGTACAAAAAAAATTTACTTAATAATGAAATTAAATCATTCAATTTCATCTGATCATTGAAATTGAGTGAATATTTAATTATCAGAGGTATAGTAAAATTATCGTGAAATTACTAGTATGTACAAAAAAAATTTACTTAATAATGAAATTAAATCATTCAATTTCATCTGATCATTGAAATTGAGTGAATATTTAATTATCAGAGGTATAGTAAAATTATCGTGAAATTACTAGTATGTACAAAAAAAATTTACTTAATAATGAAATTAAATCATTCAATTTCATCTGATCATTGAAATTGAGTGAATATTTAATTATCAGAGGTATAGTAAACTTATCGTGAAATTACTAGTATGTACAAAAAAAAATTACTTAATAATGAAATTAAATCATTCAATTTCATCTGATCATTGAAATTGAGTGAATATTTAATTATCAGAGGTATAGTAAAATTATCGTGGAATTACTAGTATGTACAAAAAAAATTTACTTAATAATGAAATTAAATCATTCAATTTCATCTGATCATTGAAATTGAGTGAATATTTAATTATTAGGTGTATAGTAAAATTATCGTGAAATTACTAGTATGTACAAAAAAAATTTACTTAATAATGAAATTAAATCATTCAATTTCATCTGATCATTGAAATTGAGTGAATATTTAATTATCAGAGGTATAGTAAAATTATCGTGAAATTACTACTATGTACAAAAAAAATTTACTTAATAATGAAATTAAATCATTCAATTTCATCTGATCATTGAAATTGAGTGAATATTTGATTATCAGAGGTATAGTAAAATTATCGTGAAATTACTAGTATGTACAAAAAAAATTTACTTAATAATGAAATTAAATCATTCAATTTCATCTGATCATTGAAATTGAGTGAATATTTAATTATCAGAGGTATAGTAAAATTATCGTGAAATTACTAGTATGTACAAAAAAAAAAATAACTTAATAATGAAATTAAATCATTCAATTTCATCTGATCATTGAAATTGAGTGAATATTTAATTATCAGAGGTATAGTAAAATTATCGTGAAATTACTAGTATGTACAAAAGAAATTTACTTAATAATGAAATTAAATCATTCAATTTCATCTGATCATTGAAAGTGAGTGAATATTTAATTATCAGAGGTATAGTAAAATTATCGTGAAATTACTAGTATGTACAAAAAAAAATTACTTAATAATGAAATTAAATCATTCAATTTCATCTGATCATTGAAATTGAGTGAATATTTAATTATCAGAGGTATAGTAAAATTATCGTGAAATTACTAGTATGTACAAAAAAAATTTACTTAATAATGAAATTAAATCATTCAATTTCATCTGATCATTGAAATTGAGTGAATATTTAATTATTAGGTGTATAGTAAAATTATCGTGAAATTACTAGTATGTACAAAAAAAATTTACTTAATAATGAAATTAAATCATTCAATTTCATCTGATCATTGAAATTGAGTGAATATTTAATTATCAGAGGTATAGTAAAATTATCGTGAAATTACTAGTATGTACAAAAAAAAATTACTTAATAATGAAATTAAATCATTCAATTTCATCTGATCATTGAAATTGAGTGAATATTTAATTATCAGAGGTATAGTAAAATTATCGTGAAATTACTAGTATGTACAAAAAAAATTTACTTAATAATGAAATTAAATCATTCAATTTCATCTGATCATTGAAATTGAGTGAATATTTAATTATCAGAGGTATAGTAAAATTATCGTGAAATTACTAGTATGTACAAAAAAAATTTACTTAATAATGAAATTAAATCATTCAATTTCATCTGATCATTGAAATTGTGTGAATATTTAATTATCAGAGGTATAGTAAAATTATCGTGAAATTACTAGTATGTACAAAAAAAATTTACTGAATAATGAAATTAAATCATTCAATTTCATCTGATCATTGAAATTGAGTGAATATTTAATTATCAGAGGTATAGTAAAATTATCGTGAAATTACTAGTATGTACAAAAAAAAATTACTTGATAATGAAATTAAAACATTCAATTTCATCTGATCATTGAAATTGAGTGAATATTTGATTATCAGAGGTATAGTAAAATTATCGTGAAATTACTAGTATGTACAAAAAAAATTTACTTAATAATGAAATTAAATCATTCAATTTCATCTGATCATTGAAATTGAGTGAATATTTAATTATCAGAGGTATAGTAAAATTATCGTGAAATTACTAGTATGTACAAAAAAAAAAATAACTTAATAATGAAATTAAATCATTCAATTTCATCTGATCATTGAAATTGAGTGAATATTTAATTATCAGAGGTATAGTAAAATTATCGTGAAATTACTAGTATGTACAAAAAAAATTTACTTAATAATGAAATTAAATCATTCAATTTCATCTGATCATTGAAAGTGAGTGAATATTTAATTATCAGAGGTATAGTAAAATTATCGTGAAATTACTAGTATGTACAAAAAAAAATTACTTAATAATGAAATTAAATCATTCAATTTCATCTGATCATTGAAATTGAGTGAATATTTAATTATCAGAGGTATAGTAAAATTATCGTGAAATTACTAGTATGTACAAAAAAAATTTACTTAATAATGAAATTAAATCATTCAATTTCATCTGATCATTGAAATTGAGTGAATATTTAATTATCAGAGGTATAGTAAAATTATCGTGAAATTACTAGTATGTACAAAAAAAATTTACTTAATAATGAAATTAAATCATTCAATTTCATCTGATCATTGAAATTGAGTGAATATTTAATTATCAGAGGTATAGTAAAATTATCGTGAAATTACTAGTATGTACAAAAAAAATTTACTTAATAATGAAATTAAATCATTCAATTTCATCTGATCATTGAAATTGAGTGAATATTTAATTATCAGAGGTATAGTAAAATTATCGTGAAATTACTAGTATGTACAAAAAAAATTTACTTAATAATGAAATTAAATCATTCAATTTCATCTGATCATTGAAATTGAGTGAATATTTAATTATCAGAGGTATAGTAAAATTATCGTGAAATTACTAGTATGTACAAAAAAAATTTACTTAATAATGAAATTAAATCATTCAATTTCATCTGATCATTGAAATTGAGTGAATATTTAATTATTAGGTGTATAGTAAAATTATCGTGAAATTACTAGTATGTACAAAAAAAATTTACTTAATAATGAAATTAAATCATTCAATTTCATCTGATCATTGAAATTGAGTGAATATTTAATTATCAGAGGTATAGTAAAATTATCGTGAAATTACTACTATGTACAAAAAAAATTTACTTAATAATGAAATTAAATCATTCAATTTCATCTGATCATTGAAATTGAGTGAATAGTTAATTATCAGAGGTATAGTAAAATTATCGTGAAATTACTAGTATGTACAAAAAAAATTTATTTAATAATGAAATTAAATCATTCAATTTCATCTGATCATTGAAATTGAGTGAATATTTTATTATCAGAGGTATAGTAAAATTATCGTGAAATTACTAGTATGTACAAAAAAAATTTACTTAATAATGAAATTAAATCATTCAATTTCATCTGATCATTGAAATTGAGTGAATATTTAATTATCAGAGGTATAGTAAAATTATCGTGAAATTACTAGTATGTACAAAAAAAAATTACTTAATAATGAAATTAAATCATTCAATTTCATCTGATCATTGAAATTGAGTGAATATTTAATTATCAGAGGTATAGTAAAATTATCGTTAAATTACTAGTATGTACAAAAAAAATTTACTTAATAATGAAATTAAATCATTCAATTTCATCTGATCATTGAAATTGAGTGAATATTTAATTATCAGAGGTATAGTAAAATTATCGTGAAATTACTAGTATGTACAAAAAAAATTTACTTAATAATGAAATTAAATCATTCAATTTCATCTGATCATTGAAATTGAGTGAATATTTAATTATCAGAGGTATAGTAAAATTATCGTGAAATTACTAGTATGTACAAAAAAAATTTACTTAATAATGAAATTAAATCATTCAATTTCATCTGATCATTGAAATTGAGTGAATATTTAATTATCAGAGGTATAGTAAAATTATCGTGAAATTACTAGTATGTACAAAAAAAATTTACTTAATAATGAAATTAAATCATTCAATTTCATCTGATCATTGAAATTGAGTGAATATTTAATTATCAGAGGTATAGTAAAATTATCGTGAAATTTCTAGTATGTACAAAAAAAAATTACTTAATAATGAAATTAAATCATTCAATTTCATCTGATCATTGAAATTGAGTGAATATTTAATTATCAGAGGTATAGTAAAATTATCGTGAAATTACTAGTATGTACAAATAAATTTACTTAATAATGAAATTAAATCATTCAATTTCATCTGATCATTGAAATTGAGTGAATATTTAATTATCAGAGGTATAGTAAAATTATCGTGAAATTACTAGTATGTACAAAAAAAATTTACTTAATAATGAAATTAAATCATTCAATTTCATCTGATCATTGAAATTGTGTGAATATTTAATTATCAGAGGTATAGTAAAATTATCGTGAAATTACTAGTATGTACAAAAAAAATTTACTGAATAATGAAATTAAATCATTCAATTTCATCTGATCATTGAAATTGAGTGAATATTTAATTATCAGAGGTATAGTAAAATTATCGTGAAATTACTAGTATGTACAAAAAAAAATTACTTGATAATGAAATTAAAACATTCAATTTCATCTGATCATTGAAATTGAGTGAATATTTGATTATCAGAGGTATAGTAAAATTATCGTGAAATTACTAGTATGTACAAAAAAAATTTACTGAATAATGAAATTAAATCATTCAATTTCATCTGATCATTGAAATTGAGTGAATATTTAATTATCAGAGGTATAGTAAAATTATCGTGAAATTACTACTATGTACAAAAAAAATTTACTTAATAATGAAATTAAATCATTCAATTTCATCTGATCATTGAAATTGTGTGAATATTTAATTGTCAGAGGTATAGTAAAATTATCGTGAAATTACTAGTATGTACAAAAAAAATTTACTTAATAATGAAATTAAATCATTCAATTTCATCTGATCATTGAAATTGAGTGAATAGTTAATTATCAGAGGTATAGTAAAATTATCGTGAAATTACTAGTATGTACAAAAAAAATTTACTTAATAATGAAATTAAATCATTCAATTTCATCTGATCATTGAAATTGAGTGAATATTTAATTATCAGAGGTATAGTAAAATTATCGTGAAATTACTACTATGTACAAAAAAAATTTACTTAATTATGAAATTAAATCATTCAATTTCATCTGATCATTGAAATTGTGTGAATATTTAACTGTCAGAGGTATAGTAAAATTATCGTGAAATTACTAGTATGTACAAAAAAAATTTACTTAATAATGAAATTAAATCATTCAATTTCATCTGATCATTGAAATTGAGTGAATATTTAATTATCGGAGGTATAGTAAAATTATCGTGAAATTACTAGTATGTACAAAAAAAATTTACTTAATAATGAAATTAAATCATTCAATTTCATCTGATCATTGAAATTGAGTGAATATTTAATTATCAGAGGTATAGTAAAATTATTGTGAAATTACTAGTATGTACAAAAAAAAATTACTTAATAATGAAATTAAATCATTCAATTTCATCTGATCATTGAAATTGAGTGAATATTTAATTATCAGAGGTATAGTAAAATTATCGTGAAATTACTAGTATGTACAAAAAAAATTTACTTAATAATGAAATTAAATCATTCAATTTCATCTGATCATTGAAATTGAGTGAATATTTAATTATCAGAGGTATAGTAAAATTATCGTGAAATTACTAGTATGTACAAAAAAAATTTACTTAATAATGAAATTAAATCATTCAATTTCATCTGATCATTGAAATTGAGAGAATATTTAATTATCAGAGGTATAGTAAAATTATCGTGAAATTACTAGTATGTACAAAAAAAATTTACTTAATGATGAAATTAAATCATTCAATTTCATCTGATCATTGAAATTGAGTGAATATTTAATTATCAGAGGTATAGTAAAATTATCGTGAAATTACTAGTATATACAAAAAAAATTTACTTAATAATGAAATTAAATCATTCAATTTCATCTGATCATTGAAATTAAGTGAATATTTAATTATCAGAGGTATAGTAAAATTATCGTGAAATTACTAGTATGTATAAAAAAAATTTATTTAATAATGAAATTGAATCATTCAATTTCATCTGATCATTGAAATTGAGTGAATATTTAATTATCAGAGGTATAGTAAAATTATCGTGAAATTACTAGTATGTACAAAAAAAATTTACTTAATAATGAAATTAAATCATTCAATTTCATCTGATCATTGAAATTGAGTGAATATTTAATTATCGGAGGTATAGTAAAAATATCGTGAAATTACTAGTATGTATAAAAAAAATTTACTTAATAATGAAATTAAATCATTCAATTTCATCTGATCATTGAAATTGAGTGAATATTTAATTATCAGAGGTATAGTAAAATTATCGTGAAATTACTAGTATGTACAAAAAAAATTTACTTAATAATGAAATTAAATCATTCAATTTCATCTGATCATTGAAATTGTGTGAATATTTAATTATCAGAGGTATAGTAAAGTTATCGTGAAATTACTAGTATGTACAAGAAAAATTTACTTAATAATGAAATTAAATCATTCAATTTCATCTGATCATTGAAATTGAGTGAATATTTAATTATCAGAGGTATAGTAAAATTATCGTGAAATTACTAGTATGTACAAAAAAAAATTACTTAATAATGAAATTAAATCATTCAATTTCATCTGATCATTGAAATTGAGTGAATATTTGATTATCAGAGGTATAGTAAAATTATCGTGAAATTACTAGTATGTACAAAAAAAATTTACTTAATGATGAAATTAAATCATTCAATTTCATCTGATCATTGAAATTGAGTGAATATTTAATTATCAGAGGTATAGTAAAATTATCGTGAAATTACTAGTATGTACAAAAAAAAAAATAACTTAATAATGAAATTAAATCATTCAATTTCATCTGATCATTGAAATTGAGTGAATATTTAATTATCAGAGGTATAGTAAAATTATCGTGAAATTACTAGTATGTAGAAAAAAAATTTACTTAATAATGAAGTTAAATCATTCAATTTCATCTGATCATTGAAATTGAGTGAATATTTAATTATCAGAGGTATAGTAAAATTATCGTGAAATTACTAGTATGTACAAAAAAAATTTACTTAATAATGAAATTAAATCATTCAATTTCATCTGATCATTGAAATTGAGTGAATATTTAATTATCGGAGGTATAGTAAAATTATCGTGAAATTACTAGTATGTATAAAAAAAATTTACTTAATTGTTACATATCATCCATGTATGGGACTGAAACGTTTGGTGGCTTGGGCGTTGGCCCGATTATTTAGCGCACAACCCCTCGAACGGGGTTGACTCACGACGTATGTGCACACCCGGCCCAGTTTCATTGCCTTATATGGTAATGCCCCGCCACTGTACTGAGTAATTTTCCAGTATATAAGGGCCGCATTTTCCTACTCGTAGAGCTCAGTTTTTCTCAAAACCTCTCGAGACGACGTTACTTTGACACTCGAAGCAAGATCGGGCTATAATCCCCTTTGAGCAACTATTCACCCTAGCGGTTTTAATTGTGAGTGTTCAATCGACTAATCGAGTGAGTAGCTCCCGCGAACGCGCCGCGTAAACGCCGATTTAAAACTCTCGCCGTCGTGGCAACCCAGCGATAGTACTGGTTTTGTTAATACACCTTTTGTACTTGAGCACCTAACAAAATATATACTAGTAGTTACACTGATCTGCATTATTTAATTAATAAAACCCTGAATCATATTAACGGAAAGACGGGGGAGTATCTCACGGACCCGGTACACCTTTACCGCTCGAGGTGTACCATTACGATAGAGCAAAGATCCTAAAATTTCCTAAAAAACCTACGTGGCTCCCAGGGTATAAAGCCCCTGGTTCGTCCACTCCTTTCTAGCGGCTCCCAGGGTATAGAGCCCCTGGTTCGTCCGTGAAACCATACATTTCTCCTTATAAATTTAACCCCGTGGCTCCCAGGGTATAGAGCCCCTGGTTCGTCCACGTAACCTACTCCTACGGCTCCCAGGGTATAGAGCCCCTGGTTCGTCCGGAACTCCTGTCTCTTTCCTGACCATACCTAAAAACCACCGGTCGAGTACTGCCCTCGACCGAATCCAGGATATCGCGCTCGCGCTCGTAACAAACTGGTGACAGCGGTGGGATACACCTTACGATCTTTCTGTGAATATATCAATTCAGGGTTTTGGTTATATACTAGTGGAAGCTGAAATATCAGCCTAGTTAACCATACTACTTTAGAAAGAGCTCCCGCGTTAGCATCAGACTAATATTAAAATCGACATAGGTATCGACTTTAGTTTTGCTACGCGTTAATAGGACTCGATCAATTTAAGCGACGTCAGCACAAGCAAGGCGTTTACATCTGACGATATCGCACAGACATTTTAGTGAGAGCTTTCGCGCTAGCAAGAAACTAACTTAAAAATCGACATAAGTATCGACATTAGTTTAGCTACGCGTTATTTGCCGGTTGTATACTAGTTACTTAGTCAACCGCTAAAATGGCTCAAGCAAACTCAGCAACATCAGGCGCAAGCAGAACGCTTACATCTGATGAAATCGCGAATTTAACGTACTCTATGGCTGTTTTAACGCAACGAAATTGCTTACAGTCAGCCGTGATTTCGATCCCTACATTCGACGGCGAAAGTGCTTCTTTATCGGCCTTTGCGCAAAAAGTCGGGGACGGTCTCGCGTTTATTCCGCCGAATACGGAAAAAGAGTATCTCGCGTTAGTGCTCACGAAGCTAATCGGGCCGGCTAGAACCTGCACTCAAGGATACGCATTCCAAAATATTAGGGAATTGCTTAAATTCCTGAAAAAGAGATTTGCACCGGGTCGGAACCTAAAATATTTTCAAGGAGAAATAAGTCGTCTAAGGATACGCCCAGACGAATCTCTAAGAAATTACGTGAATCGCGCCTGTGACTTAGTTCATAATACGCGAATAGCGATTCGCGATCGCTACGAAGAAAACAACGAACATTACATCCGCGACATGGAAAGGGACGTTTTGGAAGGGTTCATCGAGGGATTACCAGAACGAATCTTTCTGCGTGTCCATGCTCTAAATACAAAATTAGACACACTGGACGATGCCTACGACGCCGTCTTGGAAGTAGACAGACGGTTAAAGAATAAACATAACATCGTGCCAGATGAAAGCCATCACTGGGAAAACGCACACAGATCCCGGGCCACCTACCCTCGGTCACCGTCACCCTCTTATCACCGACGCAGAGAACGGAGCGCATCTGGATCCGAGATAGACCACGAGGACTGGCCAAGGAGGACATCTGCGTTTACACTACGTAGGAGCCCCTCTTATAGCTCTGACGCATCCCAAGAGGACACCTACACTACAGGAAGGGTGGCGAGACGTAAGCAAAACCGAAACCACCACCTGTTTTGTTGGAATTGTGGAGAAAAGGGGCACGACGGCGAAGCTTGCAAGAAAGAAGAAAGGAAAACCCGCCGACTTGTGGAAAACCGTTCCCGCAATTTTTCAACGGATTCTTTAAACTCCAATCGCGTTCGTCACGACGGCGATGTGACGAACGGGTCAGATCAAAATCGGCAAAGGGTAGTCCGATTCAGCGACGAGACTCCGCGCAACTCTACAAGGAGGCTCCTGCAGCGCGAATCAGGGCAAAGGTCCCAGAATTAAAAATGGGATCAGGGGAATTTCTAATCGACGGAGGTTCCTCTGTCAATCTCATTCATGTAGATGCATTGAAATACCCCAAAACACTTACGTCCAGGGAACGCGTAGAAATCACCGGTCTAGCCCCGGCCGCCGTATACACGATGGGCACGGTGACTCTACACATTAATGCCGCTCCAGCGCATTTTCATGTACTAAAAGATTTCCCGTTATCCTCAGCAATTGGGCTTATAGGAAGTCCATTTTTGGCCCAGGAAAGAGCCGAAATTTCGTACCATCACAAAACCTTGGTAACACGAAATCAACCGGTCAAGCCAATACCTTTCTCTAACGAAGACGAGTTCAGCACTAAATACCGCCTACCTGCTAGAACAAGGCAACAAATTGCAATAAAGGTGGCCAATCGAGGCATCAAGGAGGGCTATTTACCTCGAGTAAAGACACCGAAAGAAGTTTTCGTTGGAGAGGCCGCAGTTTACACCCATGACGACATATGCTACGCGATGGCAACCAATACCAACGAGGAAGACATCGAACTTGAACTGGAACCACAACACCTTCAGCCGTACGAAATTTGGAGTTCATCCGATGAAGATCCTGTAATTTCGTACGAAACTCCACCAAGGAAGATTTTAAACCGGGGAAAGAAAATTTGGGAAACTCTAAAAACAAACCATCTCAATACGGAAGAACAGGAACATGTGCATAACCTCGTACAGGAATTTTCGGATAGATTCTACCTACCAGGAGATAGACTGGACAAGGTACCCAATTTTCAGCATTCTATTCACACCATAGACGAAATACCCATCAACACCAGACAATACCGTTATCCGCCAATTCATCAAGAGGAAATTCAACGTCAAGTAACAGCCCTCCTATCCCAAGGAATTATTCAACCGTCTACTTCACCTTACAACTCACCATTATGGATCGTACCAAAGAAACCTGATGCTGACGGTAAGAAACGTTGGCGCATGGTCATCGACTTTAGGGCACTGAACGAGAAAACTGTCAGTGACAAATATCCGTTACCACAAATAACTGAAATTCTGGATAAACTTGGAGGAGCAAAATATTTCTCAATTTTCGACCTAGCAAATGGATTCCACCAGATCGAGATGAATAAATTGGACAGACAGAAGACTGCCTTCACCACTCCACGGGGGCATTATGAATTCGTTCGAATGCCTTTTGGATTAAAAAACGCTCCACCAACATTCCAAAGACTTATGGACCAAGTTCTGACCGGACTGCATGGAACAGAATTATTCGTTTACCTGGATGATATCGTTGTATATTCCTCCTCGTTACGCGAACACGAAATTAAGATTAGAAAATTATTCAATCGACTCAGAGAACACGGTCTCACCCTGCAGACGAGTAAGTGCCAATTTTTAAGAAGAGAAGTAACTTACTTAGGACACATCGTTACAGCCGAGGGTGTGAAACCCGACCCGAAGAATCTGCAAGTAGTAAAGGATTTTCCAATACCCAAGTCACAGAAGAATATACAACAGTTTTTGGGATTGACGGGATATTACCGTCGGTTCATTCAAAATTACTCAGGAAAAGCTCAACCTTTAGTACAATTACTTGGAAAAGGAGTGCGTTTCAACTGGACTTTGGAACAACAAAAAAGTTTTGAACAATTACGGGACGAACTCTGTGAACGACCAATTTTGCAATATCCGGATTTTAACCGACCGTTTATCATTACTACGGACGCATCGGACTTTGCAGTCGGCGCGGTCCTCAGCCAAGGGGAGATAGGACAAGACCTTCCGATCGCTTACGCATCTCGAAGCTTGGGCAAAGCCGAAAGGAATTACTCAGCAACTGAAAAGGAATGTCTGGCTATGGTTTATGCAGCACAATATTTCCGACCATACGTTTTCGGATGAAAATTTACCCTGGTAACAGATCACAGACCACTTGTTTGGTTACATTCGGTTAAGGACCCTACATCCCGTTTGGTCAAATGGAAACTAAAACTCCTGGAGTATGAGTACGATGTTGTACACAAATCTGGGAAAACAAATAAGAACGCAGATGCGTTATCACGCAACCCAGCACACATCTGTTTGCCACTCACTTCAAAAGAAGATAAAACATACAGGCCAACAGGACCATTGAAAACGCCAGGTGGAACCGGTATAGGACAACGCGTGAAATCCTTACGCAGAAGTCAAGCACACCCGCTATACGTTGATCTGAACAGTAGCTCTGACGAAGCCCCGTATCAAGAATCCATAATAAAGAAGAGAGAACCACCAAAAAGCATCAGGAAAAATATATCTGGGAATTCATCGACTTCGTTACTACCTACCCTCACCCGCGAAAAGGACATGGCAGATGAACCATTAGAAGTTTTCGACACTCCAGTTGCACAATCTACTCCGTTCAATTCACCAGAACAGAATAAATCCATTTTATCATACTCCATTAATAATGAAACAAGACCAATAGCAGGAAATTTGATCTCATTCGAAGACAACACCGACACAACGATTACTCAAACGGGTTACCAGCCAGAAGATGAAAATCAGAATACGGTAATAGAAACAGCTGCCACTCATCTACCCGCCTCGTCATCACCACATGTATTAAATCAGGGATTATTTGGTTCGGGAAGGACAGACCCAAGACCGAACCTGTTGGACATAATACCGCCTCTTTCCGAGCCGACGGGCGTCGCACAACCATCAACAAACAATTCAAGGGACCCCTTGCTTATCACTCCACCCGTAGAAGACCGAATACCCCTAATTTCGGAAGCTCACGACAGCCTTATCGGAGGACACAAGGGAATCGCCAAAACATACAGACGGTTATTTCCAAAATACACTTGGCCAGGATTAAGAAATGATATACAAGAATATATTAGGAAATGCAAAAGCTGTCAAGAGCAGAAGCTGGTTCGAATGAAAACTCGACAGCCGATGCTTATCACCGATACACCGACAGAACCATTCGATAAAATTGCTTTGGACACTGTAGGACCATTACCTGAAACACCCAGCGGAAACCGATATATTTTAACGATGCAGGACAATTTAACGAAATATTGTTTGGCCGTCGCAATACCAAATATTCGCGCAACAACCATAGCAGATGCCTTTGCCCGGCATTTCATCGCCATTTACGGAACTCCGCGTGCCATACTGACTGATCGAGGAACCAGCTTCTTGGGGAAAATAATGACACACCTGGCAGAAATCTTCAAAATCAAACAACTCACTACATCAGGCTATCGACCACAAACCAACGGATCTTTGGAGAGGAGTCATCACGTTCTCACCGAATACCTGAAACATTATATGAATTCATACGAAGACTGGGACTTGTTAATTCCATTCGCCATGTTTTCATATAATACTTCGGTACATGAAGCAACCGATTTTACACCATTCGAGCTAATATTTGGAAAACCTGCACGGATACCAACATCATTTCCTACCGGAGAGAAGCTACAGACCTATGGATCATACATTTCAGAATTAACCACTAAATTGACCGAGATTCGTAATATAGCTGCAAACAATTTGAATAAGGCAAAAGAGCGTTCAAAACGCTATTACGACAAACACTCAAGACCAGTTGAATTCAAGATTGGACAATATGTTTATGTCTTGAACGAACCACGTACCAGCAAATTCGACCCGCATTACATCGGACCATTTAAAATAATAGATAAAACAAAAACTAATAATGCCGTCTTGGAAATTAACGACCGCAAAACACTAGTGAAGCATGAGGATAAACTTAAACATGCCTACTTATCGGAAGATAGTACCGAATCAGACTAAAGGACTACCAGCCCCATTACCTACAATCCAGCCATTCATCAGTAGCCGGAGGACTACCTGTCCTTACCACCGCCAACATCAACAGATACTATGAAGCAATCGGACCAGTTTAGTGCTAGTGGTGTGGTGCGTGGGCCATATGAGGCAGTGAACAGTGTGGATGGATGTACACGTATGCGTGTGTGCGTGTGTGTGTGTGGTACGAGGCACCAAACGTTTTAGTCCCAATTATGAAAGCGCCATTATTAAATGACGTTTCATTTAAGGGGGGGAGTGTTGTTACATATCATCCATGTATGGGACTGAAACGTTTGGTGGCTTGGGCGTTGGCCCGATTATTTAGCGCACAACCCCTCGAACGGGGTTGACTCACGACGTATGTGCACACCCGGCCCAGTTTCATTGCCTTATATGGTAATGCCCCGCCACTGTACTGAGTAATTTTCCAGTATATAAGGGCCGCATTTTCCTACTCGTAGAGCTCAGTTTTTCTCAAAACCTCTCGAGACGACGTTACTTTGACACTCGAAGCAAGATCGGGCTATAATCCCCTTTGAGCAACTATTCACCCTAGCGGTTTTAATTGTGAGTGTTCAATCGACTAATCGAGTGAGTAGCTCCCGCGAACGCGCCGCGTAAACGCCGATTTAAAACTCTCGCCGTCGTGGCAACCCAGCGATAGTACTGGTTTTGTTAATACACCTTTTGTACTTGAGCACCTAACAAAATATATACTAGTAGTTACACTGATCTGCATTATTTAATTAATAAAACCCTGAATCATATTAACGGAAAGACGGGGGAGTATCTCACGGACCCGGTACACCTTTACCGCTCGAGGTGTACCATTACGATAGAGCAAAGATCCTAAAATTTCCTAAAAAACCTACGTGGCTCCCAGGGTATAAAGCCCCTGGTTCGTCCACTCCTTTCTAGCGGCTCCCAGGGTATAGAGCCCCTGGTTCGTCCGTGAAACCATACATTTCTCCTTATAAATTTAACCCCGTGGCTCCCAGGGTATAGAGCCCCTGGTTCGTCCACGTAACCTACTCCTACGGCTCCCAGGGTATAGAGCCCCTGGTTCGTCCGGAACTCCTGTCTCTTTCCTGACCATACCTAAAAACCACCGGTCGAGTACTGCCCTCGACCGAATCCAGGATCTCGCGCTCGCGCTCGTAACATAATAATGAAATTAAATCATTCAATTTCATCTCATCATTGAAATTGAGTGAATATTTAATTATCAGAGGTATAGTAAAATTATCGTGAAATTACTAGTATGTACAAAAAAAATTTACTTAATAATGAAATTAAATCATTCAATTTCATCTGATCATTGAAATTGTGTGAATATTTAATTATCAGAGGTATAGTAAAGTTATCGTGAAATTACTAGTATGTACAAAAAAAATTTACTTAATAATGAAATTAAATCATTCAATTTCATCTGATCATTGAAATTGAGTGAATATTTAATTATCAGAGGTATAGTTAAATTATCGTGAAATTACTAGTATGTACAAAAAAAATTTACTTAATAATGAAATTAAATCATTCAATTTCATCTGATCATTGAAATTGAGTGAATATTTAATTATCAGAGGTATAGTAAAATTATCGTGAAATTACTAGTATGTACAAAAAAAATTTACTGAATAATGAAATTAAATCATTCAATTTCATCTGATCATTGAAATTGAGTGAATATTTAATTATCAGAGGTATAGTAAAATTATCGTGAAATTACTAGTATGTACAAAAAAAATTTACTGAATAATGAAATTAAATCATTCAATCTCATCTGATCATTGAAATTGAGTGAATATTTAATTATCAGAGGTATAGTAAAATTATCGTGAAATTACTAGTATGTACAAAAAAAAATTACTTAATAATGAAATTAAATCATTCAATTTCATCTGATCATTGAAATTGAGTGAATATTTAATTATCAGAGGTATAGTAAAATTATCGTGAAATTACTAGTATGTACAAAAAAAATTTACTTAATAATGAAATTAAATCATTCAATTTCATCTGATCATTGAAATTGAGTGAATATTTAATTATCAGCGGTATAGTAAAATTATCGTGAAATTACTAGTATGTAGAAAAAAAATTTACTTAATAATGAAATTAAATCATTCAATTTCATCTGATCATTGAAATTGAGTGAATATTTAATTATCAGAGGTATAGTAAAATTATCGTGAAATTACTAGTATGTACAAAAAAAATTTACTTAATAATGAAATTAAATCATTCAATTTCATCTGATCATTGCAATTGAGTGAATATTTAATTATCAGAGGTATAGTAAAATTATTGTGAAATTACTAGTATGAACAAAAAAAAATTACTTAATAATGAAATTAAATCATTCAATTTCATCTGATCATTGAAATTGAGTGAATATTTAATTATCAGAGGTATAGTAAAATTATCATGAAATTACTAGTATGTACAAAAAAAATTTACTTAATAATGAAATTAAATCATTCAATTTCATCTGATCATTGAAATTGTGTGAATATTTAATTATCAGAGGTATAGTAAAGTTATCGTGAAATTACTAGTATGTACAAGAAAAATTTACTTAATAATGAAATTAAATCATTCAATTTCATCTGATCATTGAAATTGAGTGAATATTTAATTATCAGAGGTATAGTAAAATTATCGTGAAATTACTAGTATGTACAAAAAAAAATTACTTAATAATGAAATTAAATCATTCAATTTCATCTGATCATTGAAATTGTGTGAATATTTAATTATCAGAGGTATAGTAAAGTTATCGTGAAATTACTAGTATGTACAAGAAAAATTTACTTAATAATGAAATTAAATCATTCAATTTCATCTGATCATTGAAATTGAGTGAATATTTAATTATCAGAGGTATAGTAAAATTATCGTGAAATTACTAGTATGTACAAAAAAAAATTACTTAATAATGAAATTAAATCATTCAATTTCATCTGATCATTGAAATTGAGTGAATATTTGATTATCAGAGGTATAGTAAAATTATCGTGAAATTACTAGTATGTACAAAAAAAATTTACTTAATAATGAAATTAAATCATTCAATTTCATCTGATCATTGAAATTGAGTGAATATTTAATTATCAGAGGTATAGTAAAATTATCGTGAAATTACTAGTATGTACAAAAAAAAAAATAACTTAATAATGAAATTAAATCATTCAATTTCATCTGATCATTGAAATTGAGTGAATATTTAATTATCAGAGGTATAGTAAAATTATCGTGAAATTACTAGTATGTAGAAAAAAAATTTACTTAATAATGAAGTTAAATCATTCAATTTCATCTGATCATTGAAATTGAGTGAATATTTAATTATCAGAGGTATAGTAAAATTATCGTGAAATTACTAGTATGTACAAAAAAAATTTACTTAATAATGAAATTAAATCATTCAATTTCATCTGATCATTGAAATTGAGTGAATATTTAATTATCGGAGGTATAGTAAAATTATCGTGAAATTACTAGTATGTATAAAAAAAATTTACTTAATTGTTACATATCATCCATGTATGGGACTGAAACGTTTGGTGGCTTGGGCGTTGGCCCGATTATTTAGCGCACAACCCCTCGAACGGGGTTGACTCACGACGTATGTGCACACCCGGCCCAGTTTCATTGCCTTATATGGTAATGCCCCGCCACTGTACTGAGTAATTTTCCAGTATATAAGGGCCGCATTTTCCTACTCGTAGAGCTCAGTTTTTCTCAAAACCTCTCGAGACGACGTTACTTTGACACTCGAAGCAAGATCGGGCTATAATCCCCTTTGAGCAACTATTCACCCTAGCGGTTTTAATTGTGAGTGTTCAATCGACTAATCGAGTGAGTAGCTCCCGCGAACGCGCCGCGTAAACGCCGATTTAAAACTCTCGCCGTCGTGGCAACCCAGCGATAGTACTGGTTTTGTTAATACACCTTTTGTACTTGAGCACCTAACAAAATATATACTAGTAGTTACACTGATCTGCATTATTTAATTAATAAAACCCTGAATCATATTAACGGAAAGACGGGGGAGTATCTCACGGACCCGGTACACCTTTACCGCTCGAGGTGTACCATTACGATAGAGCAAAGATCCTAAAATTTCCTAAAAAACCTACGTGGCTCCCAGGGTATAAAGCCCCTGGTTCGTCCACTCCTTTCTAGCGGCTCCCAGGGTATAGAGCCCCTGGTTCGTCCGTGAAACCATACATTTCTCCTTATAAATTTAACCCCGTGGCTCCCAGGGTATAGAGCCCCTGGTTCGTCCACGTAACCTACTCCTACGGCTCCCAGGGTATAGAGCCCCTGGTTCGTCCGGAACTCCTGTCTCTTTCCTGACCATACCTAAAAACCACCGGTCGAGTACTGCCCTCGACCGAATCCAGGATCTCGCGCTCGCGCTCGTAACATAATAATGAAATTAAATCATTCAATTTCATCTCATCATTGAAATTGAGTGAATATTTAATTATCAGAGGTATAGTAAAATTATCGTGAAATTACTAGTATGTACAAAAAAAATTTACTTAATAATGAAATTAAATCATTCAATTTCATCTGATCATTGAAATTGTGTGAATATTTAATTATCAGAGGTATAGTAAAGTTATCGTGAAATTACTAGTATGTACAAAAAAAATTTACTTAATAATGAAATTAAATCATTCAATTTCATCTGATCATTGAAATTGAGTGAATATTTAATTATCAGAGGTATAGTTAAATTATCGTGAAATTACTAGTATGTACAAAAAAAATTTACTTAATAATGAAATTAAATCATTCAATTTCATCTGATCATTGAAATTGAGTGAATATTTAATTATCAGAGGTATAGTAAAATTATCGTGAAATTACTAGTATGTACAAAAAAAATTTACTGAATAATGAAATTAAATCATTCAATTTCATCTGATCATTGAAATTGAGTGAATATTTAATTATCAGAGGTATAGTAAAATTATCGTGAAATTACTAGTATGTACAAAAAAAATTTACTGAATAATGAAATTAAATCATTCAATCTCATCTGATCATTGAAATTGAGTGAATATTTAATTATCAGAGGTATAGTAAAATTATCGTGAAATTACTAGTATGTACAAAAAAAAATTACTTAATAATGAAATTAAATCATTCAATTTCATCTGATCATTGAAATTGAGTGAATATTTAATTATCAGAGGTATAGTAAAATTATCGTGAAATTACTAGTATGTACAAAAAAAATTTACTTAATAATGAAATTAAATCATTCAATTTCATCTGATCATTGAAATTGAGTGAATATTTAATTATCAGCGGTATAGTAAAATTATCGTGAAATTACTAGTATGTAGAAAAAAAATTTACTTAATAATGAAATTAAATCATTCAATTTCATCTGATCATTGAAATTGAGTGAATATTTAATTATCAGAGGTATAGTAAAATTATCGTGAAATTACTAGTATGTACAAAAAAAATTTACTTAATAATGAAATTAAATCATTCAATTTCATCTGATCATTGCAATTGAGTGAATATTTAATTATCAGAGGTATAGTAAAATTATTGTGAAATTACTAGTATGAACAAAAAAAAATTACTTAATAATGAAATTAAATCATTCAATTTCATCTGATCATTGAAATTGAGTGAATATTTAATTATCAGAGGTATAGTAAAATTATCATGAAATTACTAGTATGTACAAAAAAAATTTACTTAATAATGAAATTAAATCATTCAATTTCATCTGATCATTGAAATTGTGTGAATATTTAATTATCAGAGGTATAGTAAAGTTATCGTGAAATTACTAGTATGTACAAGAAAAATTTACTTAATAATGAAATTAAATCATTCAATTTCATCTGATCATTGAAATTGAGTGAATATTTAATTATCAGAGGTATAGTAAAATTATCGTGAAATTACTAGTATGTACAAAAAAAAATTACTTAATAATGAAATTAAATCATTCAATTTCATCTGATCATTGAAATTGTGTGAATATTTAATTATCAGAGGTATAGTAAAGTTATCGTGAAATTACTAGTATGTACAAGAAAAATTTACTTAATAATGAAATTAAATCATTCAATTTCATCTGATCATTGAAATTGAGTGAATATTTAATTATCAGAGGTATAGTAAAATTATCGTGAAATTACTAGTATGTACAAAAAAAAATTACTTAATAATGAAATTAAATCATTCAATTTCATCTGATCATTGAAATTGAGTGAATATTTGATTATCAGAGGTATAGTAAAATTATCGTGAAATTACTAGTATGTACAAAAAAAATTTACTTAATAATGAAATTAAATCATTCAATTTCATCTGATCATTGAAATTGAGTGAATATTTAATTATCAGAGGTATAGTAAAATTATCGTGAAATTACTAGTATGTACAAAAAAAAAAATAACTTAATAATGAAATTAAATCATTCAATTTCATCTGATCATTGAAATTGAGTGAATATTTAATTATCAGAGGTATAGTAAAATTATCGTGAAATTACTAGTATGTAGAAAAAAAATTTACTTAATAATGAAGTTAAATCATTCAATTTCATCTGATCATTGAAATTGAGTGAATATTTAATTATCAGAGGTATAGTAAAATTATCGTGAAATTACTAGTATGTACAAAAAAAATTTACTTAATAATGAAATTAAATCATTCAATTTCATCTGATCATTGAAATTGAGTGAATATTTAATTATCGGAGGTATAGTAAAATTATCGTGAAATTACTAGTATGTATAAAAAAAATTTACTTAATTGTTACATATCATCCATGTATGGGACTGAAACGTTTGGTGGCTTGGGCGTTGGCCCGATTATTTAGCGCACAACCCCTCGAACGGGGTTGACTCACGACGTATGTGCACACCCGGCCCAGTTTCATTGCCTTATATGGTAATGCCCCGCCACTGTACTGAGTAATTTTCCAGTATATAAGGGCCGCATTTTCCTACTCGTAGAGCTCAGTTTTTCTCAAAACCTCTCGAGACGACGTTACTTTGACACTCGAAGCAAGATCGGGCTATAATCCCCTTTGAGCAACTATTCACCCTAGCGGTTTTAATTGTGAGTGTTCAATCGACTAATCGAGTGAGTAGCTCCCGCGAACGCGCCGCGTAAACGCCGATTTAAAACTCTCGCCGTCGTGGCAACCCAGCGATAGTACTGGTTTTGTTAATACACCTTTTGTACTTGAGCACCTAACAAAATATATACTAGTAGTTACACTGATCTGCATTATTTAATTAATAAAACCCTGAATCATATTAACGGAAAGACGGGGGAGTATCTCACGGACCCGGTACACCTTTACCGCTCGAGGTGTACCATTACGATAGAGCAAAGATCCTAAAATTTCCTAAAAAACCTACGTGGCTCCCAGGGTATAAAGCCCCTGGTTCGTCCACTCCTTTCTAGCGGCTCCCAGGGTATAGAGCCCCTGGTTCGTCCGTGAAACCATACATTTCTCCTTATAAATTTAACCCCGTGGCTCCCAGGGTATAGAGCCCCTGGTTCGTCCACGTAACCTACTCCTACGGCTCCCAGGGTATAGAGCCCCTGGTTCGTCCGGAACTCCTGTCTCTTTCCTGACCATACCTAAAAACCACCGGTCGAGTACTGCCCTCGACCGAATCCAGGATATCGCGCTCGCGCTCGTAACAAACTGGTGACAGCGGTGGGATACACCTTACGATCTTTCTGTGAATATATCAATTCAGGGTTTTGGTTATATACTAGTGGAAGCTGAAATATCAGCCTAGTTAACCATACTACTTTAGAAAGAGCTCCCGCGTTAGCATCAGACTAATATTAAAATCGACATAGGTATCGACTTTAGTTTTGCTACGCGTTAATAGGACTCGATCAATTTAAGCGACGTCAGCACAAGCAAGGCGTTTACATCTGACGATATCGCACAGACATTTTAGTGAGAGCTTTCGCGCTAGCAAGAAACTAACTTAAAAATCGACATAAGTATCGACATTAGTTTAGCTACGCGTTATTTGCCGGTTGTATACTAGTTACTTAGTCAACCGCTAAAATGGCTCAAGCAAACTCAGCAACATCAGGCGCAAGCAGAACGCTTACATCTGATGAAATCGCGAATTTAACGTACTCTATGGCTGTTTTAACGCAACGAAATTGCTTACAGTCAGCCGTGATTTCGATCCCTACATTCGACGGCGAAAGTGCTTCTTTATCGGCCTTTGCGCAAAAAGTCGGGGACGGTCTCGCGTTTATTCCGCCGAATACGGAAAAAGAGTATCTCGCGTTAGTGCTCACGAAGCTAATCGGGCCGGCTAGAACCTGCACTCAAGGATACGCATTCCAAAATATTAGGGAATTGCTTAAATTCCTGAAAAAGAGATTTGCACCGGGTCGGAACCTAAAATATTTTCAAGGAGAAATAAGTCGTCTAAGGATACGCCCAGACGAATCTCTAAGAAATTACGTGAATCGCGCCTGTGACTTAGTTCATAATACGCGAATAGCGATTCGCGATCGCTACGAAGAAAACAACGAACATTACATCCGCGACATGGAAAGGGACGTTTTGGAAGGGTTCATCGAGGGATTACCAGAACGAATCTTTCTGCGTGTCCATGCTCTAAATACAAAATTAGACACACTGGACGATGCCTACGACGCCGTCTTGGAAGTAGACAGACGGTTAAAGAATAAACATAACATCGTGCCAGATGAAAGCCATCACTGGGAAAACGCACACAGATCCCGGGCCACCTACCCTCGGTCACCGTCACCCTCTTATCACCGACGCAGAGAACGGAGCGCATCTGGATCCGAGATAGACCACGAGGACTGGCCAAGGAGGACATCTGCGTTTACACTACGTAGGAGCCCCTCTTATAGCTCTGACGCATCCCAAGAGGACACCTACACTACAGGAAGGGTGGCGAGACGTAAGCAAAACCGAAACCACCACCTGTTTTGTTGGAATTGTGGAGAAAAGGGGCACGACGGCGAAGCTTGCAAGAAAGAAGAAAGGAAAACCCGCCGACTTGTGGAAAACCGTTCCCGCAATTTTTCAACGGATTCTTTAAACTCCAATCGCGTTCGTCACGACGGCGATGTGACGAACGGGTCAGATCAAAATCGGCAAAGGGTAGTCCGATTCAGCGACGAGACTCCGCGCAACTCTACAAGGAGGCTCCTGCAGCGCGAATCAGGGCAAAGGTCCCAGAATTAAAAATGGGATCAGGGGAATTTCTAATCGACGGAGGTTCCTCTGTCAATCTCATTCATGTAGATGCATTGAAATACCCCAAAACACTTACGTCCAGGGAACGCGTAGAAATCACCGGTCTAGCCCCGGCCGCCGTATACACGATGGGCACGGTGACTCTACACATTAATGCCGCTCCAGCGCATTTTCATGTACTAAAAGATTTCCCGTTATCCTCAGCAATTGGGCTTATAGGAAGTCCATTTTTGGCCCAGGAAAGAGCCGAAATTTCGTACCATCACAAAACCTTGGTAACACGAAATCAACCGGTCAAGCCAATACCTTTCTCTAACGAAGACGAGTTCAGCACTAAATACCGCCTACCTGCTAGAACAAGGCAACAAATTGCAATAAAGGTGGCCAATCGAGGCATCAAGGAGGGCTATTTACCTCGAGTAAAGACACCGAAAGAAGTTTTCGTTGGAGAGGCCGCAGTTTACACCCATGACGACATATGCTACGCGATGGCAACCAATACCAGCGAGGAAGACATCGAACTTGAACTGGAACCACAACACCTTCAGCCGTACGAAATTTGGAGTTCATCCGATGAAGATCCTGTAATTTCGTACGAAACTCCACCAAGGAAGATTTTAAACCGGGGAAAGAAAATTTGGGAAACTCTAAAAACAAACCATCTCAATACGGAAGAACAGGAACATGTGCATAACCTCGTACAGGAATTTTCGGATAGATTCTACCTACCAGGAGATAGACTGGACAAGGTACCCAATTTTCAGCATTCTATTCACACCATAGACGAAATACCCATCAACACCAGACAATACCGTTATCCGCCAATTCATCAAGAGGAAATTCAACGTCAAGTAACAGCCCTCCTATCCCAAGGAATTATTCAACCGTCTACTTCACCTTACAACTCACCATTATGGATCGTACCAAAGAAACCTGATGCTGACGGTAAGAAACGTTGGCGCATGGTCATCGACTTTAGGGCACTGAACGAGAAAACTGTCAGTGACAAATATCCGTTACCACAAATAACTGAAATTCTGGATAAACTTGGAGGAGCAAAATATTTCTCAATTTTCGACCTAGCAAATGGATTCCACCAGATCGAGATGAATAAATTGGACAGACAGAAGACTGCCTTCACCACTCCACGGGGGCATTATGAATTCGTTCGAATGCCTTTTGGATTAAAAAACGCTCCACCAACATTCCAAAGACTTATGGACCAAGTTCTGACCGGACTGCATGGAACAGAATTATTCGTTTACCTGGATGATATCGTTGTATATTCCTCCTCGTTACGCGAACACGAAATTAAGATTAGAAAATTATTCAATCGACTCAGAGAACACGGTCTCACCCTGCAGACGAGTAAGTGCCAATTTTTAAGAAGAGAAGTAACTTACTTAGGACACATCGTTACAGCCGAGGGTGTGAAACCCGACCCGAAGAATCTGCAAGCAGTAAAGGATTTTCCAATACCCAAGTCACAGAAGAATATACAACAGTTTTTGGGATTGACGGGATATTACCGTCGGTTCATTCAAAATTACTCAGGAAAAGCTCAACCTTTAGTACAATTACTTGGAAAAGGAGTGCGTTTCAACTGGACTTTGGAACAACAAAAAAGTTTTGAACAATTACGGGACGAACTCTGTGAACGACCAATTTTGCAATATCCGGATTTTAACCGACCGTTTATCATTACTACGGACGCATCGGACTTTGCAGTCGGCGCGGTCCTCAGCCAAGGGGAGATAGGACAAGACCTTCCGATCGCTTACGCATCTCGAAGCTTGGGCAAAGCCGAAAGGAATTACTCAGCAACTGAAAAGGAATGTCTGGCTATGGTTTATGCAGCACAATATTTCCGACCATACGTTTTCGGATGAAAATTTACCCTGGTAACAGATCACAGACCACTTGTTTGGTTACATTCGGTTAAGGACCCTACATCCCGTTTGGTCAAATGGAAACTAAAACTCCTGGAGTATGAGTACGATGTTGTACACAAATCTGGGAAAACAAATAAGAACGCAGATGCGTTATCACGCAACCCAGCACACATCTGTTTGCCACTCACTTCAAAAGAAGATAAAACATACAGGCCAACAGGACCATTGAAAACGCCAGGTGGAACCGGTATAGGACAACGCGTGAAATCCTTACGCAGAAGTCAAGCACACCCGCTATACGTTGATCTGAACAGTAGCTCTGACGAAGCCCCGTATCAAGAATCCATAATAAAGAAGAGAGAACCACCAAAAAGCATCAGGAAAAATATATCTGGGAATTCATCGACTTCGTTACTACCTACCCTCACCCGCGAAAAGGACATGGCAGATGAACCATTAGAAGTTTTCGACACTCCAGTTGCACAATCTACTCCGTTCAATTCACCAGAACAGAATAAATCCATTTTATCATACTCCATTAATAATGAAACAAGACCAATAGCAGGAAATTTGATCTCATTCGAAGACAACACCGACACAACGATTACTCAAACGGGTTACCAGCCAGAAGATGAAAATCAGAATACGGTAATAGAAACAGCTGCCACTCATCTACCCGCCTCGTCATCACCACATGTATTAAATCAGGGATTATTTGGTTCGGGAAGGACAGACCCAAGACCGAACCTGTTGGACATAATACCGCCTCTTTCCGAGCCGACGGGCGTCGCACAACCATCAACAAACAATTCAAGGGACCCCTTGCTTATCACTCCACCCGTAGAAGACCGAATACCCCTAATTTCGGAAGCTCACGACAGCCTTATCGGAGGACACAAGGGAATCGCCAAAACATACAGACGGTTATTTCCAAAATACACTTGGCCAGGATTAAGAAATGATATACAAGAATATATTAGGAAATGCAAAAGCTGTCAAGAGCAGAAGCTGGTTCGAATGAAAACTCGACAGCCGATGCTTATCACCGATACACCGACAGAACCATTCGATAAAATTGCTTTGGACACTGTAGGACCATTACCTGAAACACCCAGCGGAAACCGATATATTTTAACGATGCAGGACAATTTAACGAAATATTGTTTGGCCGTCGCAATACCAAATATTCGCGCAACAACCATAGCAGATGCCTTTGCCCGGCATTTCATCGCCATTTACGGAACTCCGCGTGCCATACTGACTGATCGAGGAACCAGCTTCTTGGGGAAAATAATGACACACCTGGCAGAAATCTTCAAAATCAAACAACTCACTACATCAGGCTATCGACCACAAACCAACGGATCTTTGGAGAGGAGTCATCACGTTCTCACCGAATACCTGAAACATTATATGAATTCATACGAAGACTGGGACTTGTTAATTCCATTCGCCATGTTTTCATATAATACTTCGGTACATGAAGCAACCGATTTTACACCATTCGAGCTAATATTTGGAAAACCTGCACGGATACCAACATCATTTCCTACCGGAGAGAAGCTACAGACCTATGGATCATACATTTCAGAATTAACCACTAAATTGACCGAGATTCGTAATATAGCTGCAAACAATTTGAATAAGGCAAAAGAGCGTTCAAAACGCTATTACGACAAACACTCAAGACCAGTTGAATTCAAGATTGGACAATATGTTTATGTCTTGAACGAACCACGTACCAGCAAATTCGACCCGCATTACATCGGACCATTTAAAATAATAGATAAAACAAAAACTAATAATGCCGTCTTGGAAATTAACGACCGCAAAACACTAGTGAAGCATGAGGATAAACTTAAACATGCCTACTTATCGGAAGATAGTACCGAATCAGACTAAAGGACTACCAGCCCCATTACCTACAATCCAGCCATTCATCAGTAGCCGGAGGACTACCTGTCCTTACCACCGCCAACATCAACAGATACTATGAAGCAATCGGACCAGTTTAGTGCTAGTGGTGTGGTGCGTGGGCCATATGAGGCAGTGAACAGTGTGGATGGATGTACACGTATGCGTGTGTGCGTGTGTGTGTGTGGTACGAGGCACCAAACGTTTTAGTCCCAATTATGAAAGCGCCATTATTAAATGACGTTTCATTTAAGGGGGGGAGTGTTGTTACATATCATCCATGTATGGGACTGAAACGTTTGGTGGCTTGGGCGTTGGCCCGATTATTTAGCGCACAACCCCTCGAACGGGGTTGACTCACGACGTATGTGCACACCCGGCCCAGTTTCATTGCCTTATATGGTAATGCCCCGCCACTGTACTGAGTAATTTTCCAGTATATAAGGGCCGCATTTTCCTACTCGTAGAGCTCAGTTTTTCTCAAAACCTCTCGAGACGACGTTACTTTGACACTCGAAGCAAGATCGGGCTATAATCCCCTTTGAGCAACTATTCACCCTAGCGGTTTTAATTGTGAGTGTTCAATCGACTAATCGAGTGAGTAGCTCCCGCGAACGCGCCGCGTAAACGCCGATTTAAAACTCTCGCCGTCGTGGCAACCCAGCGATAGTACTGGTTTTGTTAATACACCTTTTGTACTTGAGCACCTAACAAAATATATACTAGTAGTTACACTGATCTGCATTATTTAATTAATAAAACCCTGAATCATATTAACGGAAAGACGGGGGAGTATCTCACGGACCCGGTACACCTTTACCGCTCGAGGTGTACCATTACGATAGAGCAAAGATCCTAAAATTTCCTAAAAAACCTACGTGGCTCCCAGGGTATAAAGCCCCTGGTTCGTCCACTCCTTTCTAGCGGCTCCCAGGGTATAGAGCCCCTGGTTCGTCCGTGAAACCATACATTTCTCCTTATAAATTTAACCCCGTGGCTCCCAGGGTATAGAGCCCCTGGTTCGTCCACGTAACCTACTCCTACGGCTCCCAGGGTATAGAGCCCCTGGTTCGTCCGGAACTCCTGTCTCTTTCCTGACCATACCTAAAAACCACCGGTCGAGTACTGCCCTCGACCGAATCCAGGATCTCGCGCTCGCGCTCGTAACATAATAATGAAATTAAATCATTCAATTTCATCTCATCATTGAAATTGAGTGAATATTTAATTATCAGAGGTATAGTAAAATTATCGTGAAATTACTAGTATGTACAAAAAAAATTTACTTAATAATGAAATTAAATCATTCAATTTCATCTGATCATTGAAATTGTGTGAATATTTAATTATCAGAGGTATAGTAAAGTTATCGTGAAATTACTAGTATGTACAAAAAAAATTTACTTAATAATGAAATTAAATCATTCAATTTCATCTGATCATTGAAATTGAGTGAATATTTAATTATCAGAGGTATAGTTAAATTATCGTGAAATTACTAGTATGTACAAAAAAAATTTACTTAATAATGAAATTAAATCATTCAATTTCATCTGATCATTGAAATTGAGTGAATATTTAATTATCAGAGGTATAGTAAAATTATCGTGAAATTACTAGTATGTACAAAAAAAATTTACTGAATAATGAAATTAAATCATTCAATTTCATCTGATCATTGAAATTGAGTGAATATTTAATTATCAGAGGTATAGTAAAATTATCGTGAAATTACTAGTATGTACAAAAAAAATTTACTGAATAATGAAATTAAATCATTCAATCTCATCTGATCATTGAAATTGAGTGAATATTTAATTATCAGAGGTATAGTAAAATTATCGTGAAATTACTAGTATGTACAAAAAAAAATTACTTAATAATGAAATTAAATCATTCAATTTCATCTGATCATTGAAATTGAGTGAATATTTAATTATCAGAGGTATAGTAAAATTATCGTGAAATTACTAGTATGTACAAAAAAAATTTACTTAATAATGAAATTAAATCATTCAATTTCATCTGATCATTGAAATTGAGTGAATATTTAATTATCAGAGGTATAGTAAAATTATCGTGAAATTACTAGTATGTAGAAAAAAAATTTACTTAATAATGAAATTAAATCATTCAATTTCATCTGATCATTGAAATTGAGTGAATATTTAATTATCAGAGGTATAGTAAAATTATCGTGAAATTACTAGTATGTACAAAAAAAATTTACTTAATAATGAAATTAAATCATTCAATTTCATCTGATCATTGCAATTGAGTGAATATTTAATTATCAGAGGTATAGTAAAATTATTGTGAAATTACTAGTATGAACAAAAAAAAATTACTTAATAATGAAATTAAATCATTCAATTTCATCTGATCATTGAAATTGAGTGAATATTTAATTATCAGAGGTATAGTAAAATTATCATGAAATTACTAGTATGTACAAAAAAAATTTACTTAATAATGAAATTAAATCATTCAATTTCATCTGATCATTGAAATTGAGTGAATATTTAATTATCAGAGGTATAGTAAAATTATCGTGAAATTACTAGTATGTACAAAAAAAAATTACTTAATAATGAAATTAAATCATTCAATTTCATCTGATCATTGAAATTGAGTGAATATTTAATTATCAGAGGTATAGTAAAATTATCGTGAAATTACTAGTATGTACAAAAAAAATTTACTTAATAATGAAATTAAATCATTCAATTTCATCTGATCATTGAAATTGAGTGAATATTTAATTATCAGAGGTATAGTAAAATTATCGTGAAATTACTAGTATGTATAAAAAAAATTTATTTAATAATGAAATTGAATCATTCAATTTCATCTGATCATTGAAATTGAGTGAATATTTAATTATCAGAGGTATAGTAAAATTATCGTGAAATTACTAGTATGTACAAAAAAAAATTACTTAATAATGAAATTAAATCATTCAATTTCATCTGATCATTGAAATTGAGTGAATATTTAATTATCAGAGGTATAGTAAAATTATCGTGAAATTACTAGTATGTACAAAAAAAATTTACTTAATAATGAAATTAAATCATTCAATTTCATCTAATCATTGAAATTGAGTGAATATTTAATTATCAGAGGTATAGTAAAATTATCGTGAAATTACTAGTATGTACAAAAAAAATTTACTTAATAATGAAATTAAATCATTCAATTTCATCTGATCATTGAAATTGAGTGAATATTTGATTATCAGAGGTATAGTAAAATTATCGTGAAATTACTAGTATGTACAAAAAAAATTTACTTAATAATGAAATTAAATCATTCAATTTCATCTGATCATTGAAATTGAGTGAATATTTAATTATCAGAGGTATAGTAAAATTATCGTGAAATTACTAGTATGTACAAAAAAAATTTACTTAATAATGAAATTAAATCATTCAATTTCATCTGATCATTGAAATTAAGTGAATATTTAATTATCAGAGGTATAGTAATATTATCGTGAAATTACTAGTATGTATAAAAAAAATTTATTTAATAATGAAATTAAATCATTCAATTTCATCTGATCATTGAAATTGAGTGAATATTTAATTATCAGAGGTATAGTAAAATTATCGTGAAATTACTAGTATGTACAAAAAAAATTTACTTAATAATGAAATTAAATCATTCAATTTCATCTGATCATTGAAATTGAGTGAATATTTAATTATCAGAGGTATAGTAAAATTATCGTGAAATTACTAGTATGTACAAAAAAAAATTACTTAATAATGAAATTAAATCATTCAATTTCATCTGATCATTGAAATTGAGTGAATATTTAATTATCAGAGGTATAGTAAAATTATCGTGAAATTACTAGTATGTACAAAAAAAATTTACTTAATAATGAAATTAAATCATTCAATTTCATCTGATCATTGAAATTGAGTGAATATTTAATTATCAGAGGTATAGTAAAATTATCGTAAAATTACTAGTATGTATAAAAAAAATTTACTTAATAATGAAATTAAATCATTCAATTTCATCTGATCATTGAAATTGAGTGAATATTTAATTATCAGAGGTATAGTAAAATTATCGTGAAATTACTAGTATGTACAAAAAAAATTTACTTAATAATGAAATTAAATCATTCAATTTCATCTGATCATTGAAATTGAGTGAATATTTAATTATCAGAGGTATAGTAAAATTATCGTGAAATTACTAGTATGTACAAAAAAAATTTACTTAATAATGAAATTAAATCATTCAATTTCATCTGATCATTGAAATTGTGTGAATATTTAATTATCAGAGGTATAGTAAAATTATCGTGAAATTACTAGTATGTACAAAAAAAATTTACTTAATAATGAAATTAAATCATTCAATTTCATCTGATCATTGAAATTGAGTGAATATTTAATTATCGGAGGTATAGTAAAATTATCGTGAAATTACTAGTATGTACAAAAAAAATTTACTTAATAATGAAATTAAATCATTCAATTTCATCTGATCATTGAAATTGAGTGAATATTTAATTATCAGAGGTATAGTAAAATTATTGTGAAATTACTAGTATGTACAAAAAAAAATTACTTAATAATGAAATTAAATCATTCAATTTCATCTGATCATTGAAATTGAGTGAATATTTAATTATCAGAGGTATAGTAAAATTATCGTGAAATTACTAGTATGTACAAAAAAAATTTACTTAATAATGAAATTAAATCATTCAATTTCATCTAATCATTGAAATTGAGTGAATATTTAATTATCAGAGGTATAGTAAAATTATCGTGAAATTACTAGTATGTACAAAAAAAATTTACTTAATAATGAAATTAAATCATTCAATTTCATCTGATCATTGAAATTGAGTGAATATTTGATTATCAGAGGTATAGTAAAATTATCGTGAAATTACTAGTATGTACAAAAAAAATTTACTTAATAATGAAATTAAATCATTCAATTTCATCTGATCATTGAAATTGAGTGAATATTTAATTATCAGAGGTATAGTAAAATTATCGTGAAATTACTAGTATGTACAAAAAAAATTTACTTAATAATGAAATTAAATCATTCAATTTCATCTGATCATTGAAATTAAGTGAATATTTAATTATCAGAGGTATAGTAATATTATCGTGAAATTACTAGTATGTATAAAAAAAATTTATTTAATAATGAAATTAAATCATTCAATTTCATCTGATCATTGAAATTGAGTGAATATTTAATTATCAGAGGTATAGTAAAATTATCGTGAAATTACTAGTATGTACAAAAAAAATTTACTTAATAATGAAATTAAATCATTCAATTTCATCTGATCATTGAAATTGAGTGAATATTTAATTATCGGAGGTATAGTAAAATTATCGTGAAATTACTAGTATGTATAAAAAAAATTTACTTAATAATGAAATTAAATCATTCAATTTCATCTGATCATTGAAATTGAGTGAATATTTAATTATCAGAGGTATAGTAAAATTATCGTGAAATTACTAGTATGTACAAAAAAAATTTACTTAATAATGAAATTAAATCATTCAATTTCATCTGATCATTGAAATTGAGTGAATATTTAATTATCAGAGGTATAGTAAAATTATCGTGAAATTACTAGTATGTACAAAAAAAATTTACTTAATAATGAAATTAAATCATTCAATTTCATCTGATCATTGAAATTAAGTGAATATTTAATTATCAGAGGTATAGTAAAATTATCGTGAAATTACTAGTATGTATAAAAAAAATTTATTTAATAATGAAATTGAATCATTCAATTTCATCTGATCATTGAAATTGAGTGAATATTTAATTATCAGAGGTATAGTAAAATTATCGTGAAATTACTAGTATGTACAAAAAAAATTTACTTAATAATGAAATTAAATCATTCAATTTCACCTGATCATTGAAATTGAGTGAATATTTAATTATCGGAGGTATAGTAAAAATATCGTGAAATTACTAGTATGTATAAAAAAAATTTACTTAATAATGAAATTAAATCATTCAATTTCATCTGATCATTGAAATTGAGTGAATATTTAATTATCAGAGGTATAGTAAAATTATCGTGAAATTACTAGTATGTACAAAAAAAATTTACTTAATAATGAAATTAAATCATTCAATTTCATCTGATCATTGAAATTGTGTGAATATTTAATTATCAGAGGCATAGTAAAGTTATCGTGAAATTACTAGTATGTACAAAAAAAATTTACTTAATAATGAAATTAAATCATTCAATTTCATCTGATCATTGAAATTGAGTGAATATTTAATTATCAGAGGTATAGTAAAATTATCGTGAAATTACTAGTATGTACAAAAAAAAAAATAACTTAATAATGAAATTAAATCATTCAATTTCATCTGATCATTGAAATTGAGTGAATATTTAATTATCAGAGGTATAGTAAAATTATCGTGAAATTACTAGTATGTAGAAAAAAAATTTACTTAATAATTAAATTAAATCATTCAATTTCATCTGATCATTGAAATTGAGTGAATATTTAATTATCAGAGGTATAGTTAAATTATCGTGAAATTACTAGTATGTACAAAAAAAATTTACTTAATAATGAAATTAAATCATTCAATTTCATCTGATCATTGAAATTGAGTGAATATTTAATTATCAGAGGTATAGTTAAATTATCGTGAAATTACTACTATGTACAAAAAAAATTTACTTAATAATGAAATTAAATCATTCAATTTCATCTGATCATTGAAATTGAGTGAATATTTAATTATCAGAGGTATAGTAAAATTATCGTGAAATTACTAGTATGTACAAAAAAAATTTACTTAATAATGAAATTAAATCATTCAATTTCATCTGATCATTGAAATTGAGTGAATATTTAATTATCAGAGGTATAGTGAAATTATCGTGAAATTACTAGTATGAAAAAAAAAAATTTACTTAATAATGAAATTAAATCATTCAATTTCATCTGATCATTGAAATTGAGTGAATATTTAATTATCAGAGGTATAGTAAAATTATCGTGAAATTACTAGTATGTACAAAAAAAAATTACTTAATAATGAAATTAAATCATTCAATTTCATCTGATCATTGAAATTGAGTGAATATTTAATTATCAGAGGTATAGTAAAATTATCGTGAAATTACTAGTATGTACAAAAAAAATTTACTTAATAATGAAATTAAATAATTCAATTTCATCTGATCATTGAAATTGAGTGAATATTTAATTATCAGAGGTATAGTAAAATTATCGTAAAATTACTAGTATGTATAAAAAAAATTTATTTAATAATGAAATTAAATCATTCAATTTCATCTGATCATTGAAATTGAGTGAATATTTAATTATCAGAGGTATAGTAAAATTATCGTGAAATTACTAGTATGTACAAAAAAAAAAATAACTTAATAATGAAATTAAATCATTCAATTTCATCTGATCATTGAAATTGAGTGAATATTTAATTATCAGAGGTATAGTAAAATTATCGTGAAATTACTAGTATGTAGAAAAAAAATTTACTTAATAATTAAATTAAATCATTCAATTTCATCTGATCATTGAAATTGAGTGAATATTTAATTATCAGAGGTATAGTTAAATTATCGTGAAATTACTAGTATGTACAAAAAAAATTTACTTAATAATGAAATTAAATCATTCAATTTCATCTGATCATTGAAATTGAGTGAATATTTAATTATCAGAGGTATAGTTAAATTATCGTGAAATTACTACTATGTACAAAAAAAATTTACTTAATAATGAAATTAAATCATTCAATTTCATCTGATCATTGAAATTGAGTGAATATTTAATTATCAGAGGTATAGTAAAATTATCGTGAAATTACTAGTATGTACAAAAAAAATTTACTTAATAATGAAATTAAATCATTCAATTTCATCTGATCATTGAAATTGAGTGAATATTTAATTATCAGAGGTATAGTGAAATTATCGTGAAATTACTAGTATGAAAAAAAAAAATTTACTTAATAATGAAATTAAATCATTCAATTTCATCTGATCATTGAAATTGAGTGAATATTTAATTATCAGAGGTATAGTAAAATTATCGTGAAATTACTAGTATGTACAAAAAAAATTTACTTAATAATGAAATTAAATCATTCAATTTCATCTGATCATTGAAATTGAGTGAATATTTAATTATCGGAGGTATAGTAAAATTATCGTGAAATTACTAGTATGTACAAAAAAAATTTACTTAATAATGAAATTAAATCGTTCAATTTCATCTGATCATTGAAATTGAGTGAATATTTAATTATTAGGTGTATAGTAAAATTATCGTGAAATTACTAGTATGTACAAAAAAAATTTACTTAATAATGAAATTAAATCGTTCAATTTCATCTGATCATTGAAATTGAGTGAATATTTAATTATTAGGTGTATAGTAAAATTATCGTGAAGTTACTAGTATGTACAAAAAAAATTTACTTAATAATGAAATTAAATCATTCAATTTCATCTGATCATTGAAATTGAGTGAATATTTAATTATCAGAGGTATAGTAAAATTATCGTGAAATTACTAGTATGTACAAAAAAAATTTACTTAATAATGAAATTAAATCATTCAATTTCATCTGATCATTGAAATTGAGTGAATATTTAATTATCGGAGGTATAGTAAAATTATCGTGAAATTACTAGTATGTATAAAAAAAATTTACTTAATAATGAAATTAAATCATTCAATTTCATCTGATCATTGAAATTGAGTGAATATTTAATTATCAGAGGTATAGTAAAATTATCGTGAAATTACTAGTATGTACAAAAAAAATTTACTTAATAATGAAATTAAATCATTCAATTTCATCTGATCATTGAAATTGAGTGAATATTTAATTATCAGAGGTATAGTAAAATTATCGTGAAATTACTAGTATGTACAAAAAAAATTTACTTAATAATGAAATTAAATCATTCAATTTCATCTGATCATTGAAATTAAGTGAATATTTAATTATCAGAGGTATAGTAAAATTATCGTGAAATTACTAGTATGTATAAAAAAAATTTATTTAATAATGAAATTGAATCATTCAATTTCATCTGATCATTGAAATTGAGTGAATATTTAATTATCAGAGGTATAGTAAAATTATCGTGAAATTACTAGTATGTACAAAAAAAATTTACTTAATAATGAAATTAAATCATTCAATTTCACCTGATCATTGAAATTGAGTGAATATTTAATTATCGGAGGTATAGTAAAAATATCGTGAAATTACTAGTATGTATAAAAAAAATTTACTTAATAATGAAATTAAATCATTCAATTTCATCTGATCATTGAAATTGAGTGAATATTTAATTATCAGAGGTATAGTAAAATTATCGTGAAATTACTAGTATGTACAAAAAAAATTTACTTAATAATGAAATTAAATCATTCAATTTCATCTGATCATTGAAATTGTGTGAATATTTAATTATCAGAGGCATAGTAAAGTTATCGTGAAATTACTAGTATGTACAAAAAAAATTTACTTAATAATGAAATTAAATCATTCAATTTCATCTGATCATTGAAATTGAGTGAATATTTAATTATCAGAGGTATAGTAAAATTAGCGTGAAATTACTACTATGTACAAAAAAAAATTACTTAATAATGAAATTAAATCATTCAATTTCATCTGATCATTGAAATTGAGTGAATATTTGATTATCAGAGGTATAGTAAAATTATCGTGAAATTACTAGTATGTACAAAAAAAATTTACTTAATAATGAAATTAAATCATTCAATTTCATCTGATCATTGAAATTGAGTGAATATTTAATTATCAGAGGTATAGTAAAATTATCGTAAAATTACTAGTATGTATAAAAAAAATTTATTTAATAATGAAATTAAATCATTCAATTTCATCTGATCATTGAAATTGAGTGAATATTTAATTATCAGAGGTATAGTAAAATTATCGTGAAATTACTAGTATGTAGAAAAAAAATTTACTTAATAATTAAATTAAATCATTCAATTTCATCTGATCATTGAAATTGAGTGAATATTTAATTATCAGAGGTATAGTAAAATTATCGTGAAATTACTAGTATGTACAATAAAAATTTACTTAATAATGAAATTAAATCATTCAATTTCATCTGATCATTGAAATTGAGTGAATATTTAATTATGGGAGGTATAGTAAAATTATCGTGAAATTACTAGTATGTATAAAAAAAATTTACTTAATAATGAAATTAAATCATTCAATTTCATCTCATCATTGAAATTGAGTGAATATTTAATTATCAGAGGTATAGTAAAATTATCGTGAAATTACTAGTATGTACAAAAAAAATTTACTTAATAATGAAATTAAATCATTCAATTTCATCTGATCATTGAAATTGAGTGAATATTTAATTATCAGAGGTATAGTAAAATTATCGTGAAATTACTAGTATGTACAAAAAAAATTTACTTAATAATGAAATTAAATCATTCAATTTCATCTGATCATTGAAATTGAGTGAATATTTAATTATCAGAGGTATAGTAAAATTATCGTGAAATTACTAGTATGTACAAAAAAAATTTACTTAATAATGAAATTAAATCATTCAATTTCATCTGATCATTGAAATTAAGTGAATATTTAATTATCAGAGGTATAGTAAAATTATCGTGAAATTACTAGTATGTACAAAAAAAATTTACTTAATAATGAAATTAAATCATTCAATTTCATCTGATCATTGAAATTGAGTGAATATTTAATTATCAGAGGTATAGTGAAATTATCGTGAAATTACTAGTATGAAAAAAAAAAATTTACTTAATAATGAAATTAAATCATTCAATTTCATCTGATCATTGAAATTGAGTGAATATTTAATTATCAGAGGTATAGTAAAATTATCGTGAAATTACTAGTATGTACAAAAAAAAATTACTTAATAATGAAATTAAATCATTCAATTTCATCTGATCATTGAAATTGAGTGAATATTTAATTATCAGAGGTATAGTAAAATTATCGTGAAATTACTAGTATGTACAAAAAAAATTTACTTAATAATGAAATTAAATAATTCAATTTCATCTGATCATTGAAATTGAGTGAATATTTAATTATCAGAGGTATAGTAAAATTATCGTAAAATTACTAGTATGTATAAAAAAAATTTATTTAATAATGAAATTAAATCATTCAATTTCATCTGATCATTGAAATTGAGTGAATATTTAATTATCAGAGGTATAGTAAAATTATCGTGAAATTACTAGTATGTACAAAAAAAATTTACTTAATAATGAGATTAAATCATTCAATTTCATCTGATCATTGAAATTGAGTGAATATTTAATTATCGGAGGTATAGTAAAATTATCGTGAAATTACTAGTATGTATAAAAAAAATTTACTTAATAATGAAATTAAATCATTCAATTTCATCTGATCATTGAAATTGAGTGAATATTTAATTATCAGAGGTATAGTAAAATTATCGTGAAATTACTAGTATGTACAAAAAAAATTTACTTAATAATGAAATTAAATCATTCAATTTCATCTGATCATTGAAATTGAGTGAATATTTCATTATCGGAGGTATAGTAAAATTATCGTGAAATTACTAGTATGTACAAAAAAAATTTACTTAATAATGAAATTAAATCGTTCAACTTCATCTGATCATTGAAATTGAGTGAATATTTAATTATTAGGTGTATAGTAAAATTATCGTGAAATTACTAGTATGTACAAAAAAAATTTACTTAATAATGAAATTAAATCGTTCAATTTCATCTGATCATTGAAATTGAGTGAATATTTAATTATTAGGTGTATAGTAAAATTATCGTGAAATTACTAGTATGTACAAAAAAAATTTACTTAATAATGAAATTAAATCGTTCAATTTCATCTGATCATTGAAATTGAGTGAATCTTTAATTATTAGATGTATAGTAATATTATCGTGAAGTTACTAGTATGTACAAAAAAAATTTACTTAATAATGAAATTAAATCGTTCAATTTCATCTGATCATTGAAATTGAGTGAATATTTAATTATTAGATGTATAGTAAAATTATCGTGAAATTACTGGTATGTACAAAAAAAATTTACTTAATAATGAAATTAAATCGTTCAATTTCATCTGATCATTGAAATTGAGTGAATATTTAATTATTAGGTGTATAGTAAAATTATCGTGAAATTACTACTATGTACAAAAAAAATTTACTTAATAATGAAATTAAATCGTTCAATTTCATCTGATCATTGAAATTGAGTGAATATTTAATTATTAGGTGTATAGTAAAATTATCGTGAAATTACTAGTATGTACAAAAAAAATTTACTTAATAATGAAATTAAATCATTCAATTTCATCTGATCATTGAAATTGAGTGAATATTTAATTATCAGAGGTATAGTAAAATTATCGTGAAATTACTAGTATGTAGAAAAAAAATTTACTTAATAATGAAATTAAATCATTCAATTTCATCTGATCATTGAAATTGAGTGAATATTTAATTATCAGAGGTATAGTAAAATTATCGTGAAATTACTAGTATGTACAAAAAAAATTTACTGAATAATGAAATTAAATCATTCAATTTCATCTGATCATTGAAATTGAGTGAATATTTAATTATCGGAGGTATAGTAAAATTATCGTGAAATTACTAGTATGTATAAAAAAAATTTACTTAATAATGAAATTAAATCATTCAATTTCATCTCATCATTGAAATTGAGTGAATATTTAATTATCAGAGGTATAGTAAAATTATCGTGAAATTACTAGTATGTACAAAAAAAATTTACTTAATAATGAAATTAAATCATTCAATTTCATCTGATCATTGAAATTGAGTGAATATTTAATTATCAGAGGTATAGTTAAATTATCGTGAAATTACTAGTATGTACAAAAAAAATTTACTTAATAATGAAATTAAATCATTCAATTTCATCTGATCATTGAAATTGAGTGAATATTTAATTATCAGAGGTATAGTAAAATTATCGTGAAATTACTAGTATGTACAAAAAAAATTTACTTAATAATGAAATTAAATCATTCAATTTCATCTGATCATTGAAATTGAGTGAATATTTAATTATCAGAGGTATAGTAAAATTATCGTGAAATTACTAGTATGTACAAAAAAAATTTACTTAATAATGAAATTAAATCATTCAATTTCATCTGATCATTGAAATTGAGTGAATATTTAATTATCAGAGGTATAGTGAAATTATCGTGAAATTACTAGTATGAAAAAAAAAAATTTACTTAATAATGAAATTAAATCATTCAATTTCATCTGATCATTGAAATTGAGTGAATATTTAATTATCAGAGGTATAGTAAAATTATCGTGAAATTACTAGTATGTACAAAAAAAAATTACTTAATAATGAAATTAAATCATTCAATTTCATCTGATCATTGAAATTGAGTGAATATTTAATTATCAGAGGTATAGTAAAATTATCGTGAAATTACTAGTATGTACAAAAAAAATTTACTTAATAATGAAATTAAATCATTCAATTTTATCTGATCATTGAAATTGAGTGAAGATTTAATTATCAGAGGTATAGTAAAATTATCGTAAAATTACTAGTATGTATAAAAAAAATTTATTTAATAATGAAATTAAATCATTCAATTTCATCTGATCATTGAAATTGAGTGAATATTTAATTATCAGAGGTATAGTAAAATTATCGTGAAATTACTAGTATGTACAAAAAAAATTTACTTAATAATGAAATTAAATCATTCAATTTCATCTGATCATTGAAATTGAGTGAATATTTAATTATCGGAGGTATAGTAAAATTATCGTGAAATTACTAGTATGTATAAAAAAAATTTACTTAATAATGAAATTAAATCATTCAATTTCATCTGATCATTGAAATTGAGTGAATATTTAATTATCAGAGGTATAGTAAAATTATCGTGAAATTACTAGTATGTACAAAAAAAATTTACTTAATAATGAAATTAAATCATTCAATTTCATCTGATCATTGAAATTGAGTGAATATTTAATTATCGGAGGTATAGTAAAATTATCGTGAAATTACTAGTATGTACAAAAAAAATTTACTTAATAATGAAATTAAATCGTTCAATTTCATCTGATCATTGAAATTGAGTGAATATTTAATTATTAGGTGTATAGTAAAATTATCGTGAAATTACTAGTATGTACAAAAAAAATTTACTTAATAATGAAATTAAATCGTTCAATTTCATCTGATCATTGAAATTGAGTGAATATTTAATTATTAGGTGTATAGTAAAATTATCGTGAAATTACTAGTATGTACAAAAAAAATTTACTTAATAATGAAATTAAATCGTTCAATTTCATCTGATCATTGAAATTGAGTGAATCTTTAATTATTAGATGTATAGTAATATTATCGTGAAGTTACTAGTATGTACAAAAAAAATTTACTTAATAATGAAATTAAATCGTTCAATTTCATCTGATCATTGAAATTGAGTGAATATTTAATTATTAGGTGTATAGTAAAATTATCGTGAAATTACTAGTATGTACTAAAAAATTTACTTAATAATGAAATTAAATCGTTCAATTTCATCTGATCATTGAAATTGAGTGAATATTTAATTATTAGATGTATAGTAAAATTATCGTGAAATTACTAGTATGTACAAAAAAAATTTACTTAATAATGAAATTAAATCGTTCAATTTCATCTGATCATTGAAATTGAGTGAATATTTAATTATTAGGTGTATAGTAAAATTATCGTGAAATTACTAGTATGTACAAAAAAAATTTACTTAATAATGAAATTAAATCGTTCAATTTCATCTGATCATTGAAATTGAGTGAATATTTAATTATTAGGTGTATAGTAAAATTATCGTGAAATTACTAGTATGTACAAAAAAAATTTACTTAATAATGAAATTAAATCGTTCAATTTCATCTGATCATTGAAATTGAGTGAATATTTAATTATTAGATGTATAGTAAAATTATCGTGAAATTACTAGTATGTACAAAAAAAATTTACTTAATAATGAAATTAAATCGTTCAATTTCATCTGATCATTGAAATTGAGTGAATATTTAATTATTAGGTGTATAGTAAAATTATCGTGAAATTACTAGTATGTACAAAAAAAATTTACTTAATAATGAAATTAAATCATTCAATTTCATCTGATCATTGAAATTGAGTGAATATTTAATTATTAGGTGTATAGTAAAATTATCGTGAAATTACTAGTATGTACAAAAAAAATTTACTTAATAATGAAATTAAATCATTCAATTTCATCTGATCATTGAAATTGAGTGAATATTTAATTATCAGAGGTATAGTAAAATTATCGTGAAATTACTAGTATGTACAAAAAAAATTTACTTAATAATGAAATTAAATCATTCAATTTCATCTGATCTTTGAAATAGAGTGAATATTTAATTATTAGGTGTATAGTAAAATTATCGTGAAATTACTAGTATGTACAAAAAAAATTTACTTAATAATGAAATTAAATCGTTCAATTTCATCTGATCATTGAAATTGAGTGAATATTTAATTATCAGAGGTATAGTAAAATTATCGTGAAATTACTAGTATGTACAAAAAAAATTTACTTAATAATGAAATTAAATCATTCAATTTCATCTGATCTTTGAAATAGAGTGAATATTTAATTATTAGGTGTATAGTAAAATTATCGTGAAATTGCTAGTATGTACAAAAAAAATTTACTTAATAATGAAATTAAATCGTTCAATTTCATCTGATCATTGAAATTGAGTGAATATTTAATTATTAGGTGTATAGTAAAATTATCGTGAAATTACTAGTATGTACAAAAAAAATTTACTTAATAATGAAATTAAATCGTTCAATTTCATCTGATCATTGAAATTGAGTGAATATTTAATTATTAGATGTATAGTAAAATTATCGTGGAATTACTAGTATGTACAAAAAAAATTTACTTAATAATGAAATTAAATCATTCAATTTCATCTGATCATTGAAATTGAGTGAATATTTAATTATCAGAGGTATAGTAAAATTATCGTGAAATTACTAGTATGTAGAAAAAAAATTTACTTAATAATGAAATTAAATCATTCAATTTCATCTGATCATTGAAATTGAGTGAATATTTAATTATCAGAGGTATAGTAAAATTATCGTGAAATTACTAGTATGTACAAAAAAAATTTACTTAATAATGAAATTAAATCATTCAATTTCATCTGATCATTGAAATTGAGTGAATATTTAATTATCGGAGGTATAGTAAAATTATCGTGAAATTACTAGTATGTATAAAAAAAATTTACTTAATAATGAAATTAAATCATTCAATTTCATCTCATCATTGAAATTGAGTGAATATTTAATTATCAGAGGTATAGTAAAATTATCGTGAAATTACTAGTATGTACAAAAAAAATTTACTTAATAATGAAATTAAATCATTCAATTTCATCTGATCATTGAAATTGAGTGAATATTTAATTATCAGAGGTATAGTTAAATTATCGTGAAATTACTAGTATGTACAAAAAAAATTTACTTAATAATGAAATTAAATCATTCAATTTCATCTGATCATTGAAATTGAGTGAATATTTAATTATCAGAGGTATAGTAAAATTATCGTGAAATTACTAGTATGTACAAAAAAAATTTACTTAATAATGAAATTAAATCATTCAATTTCATCTGATCATTGAAATTGAGTGAATATTTAATTATCAGAGGTATAGTAAAATTATCGTGAAATTACTAGTATGTACAAAAAAAATTTACTTAATAATGAAATTAAATCATTCAATTTCATCTGATCATTGAAATTGAGTGAATATTTAATTATCAGAGGTATAGTGAAATTATCGTGAAATTACTAGTATGAAAAAAAAAAATTTACTTAATAATGAAATTAAATCATTCAATTTCATCTGATCATTGAAATTGAGTGAATATTTAATTATCAGAGGTATAGTAAAATTATCGTGAAATTACTAGTATGTACAAAAAAAAATTACTTAATAATGAAATTAAATCATTCAATTTCATCTGATCATTGAAATTGAGTGAATATTTAATTATCAGAGGTATAGTAAAATTATCGTGAAATTACTAGTATGTACAAAAAAAATTTACTTAATAATGAAATTAAATAATTCAATTTCATCTGATCATTGAAATTGAGTGAATATTTAATTATCAGAGGTATAGTAAAATTATCGTAAAATTACTAGTATGTATAAAAAAAATTTATTTAATAATGAAATTAAATCATTCAATTTCATCTGATCATTGAAATTGAGTGAATATTTAATTATCAGAGGTATAGTAAAATTATCGTGAAATTACTAGTATGTACAAAAAAAATTTACTTAATAATGAAATTAAATCATTCAATTTCATCTGATCATTGAAATTGAGTGAATATTTAATTATCGGAGGTATAGTAAAATTATCGTGAAATTACTAGTATGTATAAAAAAAATTTACTTAATAATGAAATTAAATCATTCAATTTCATCTCATCATTGAAATTGAGTGAATATTTAATTATCAGAGGTATAGTAAAATTATCGTGAAATTACTAGTATGTACAAAAAAAATTTACTTAATAATGAAATTAAATCATTCAATTTCATCTGATCATTGAAATTGAGTGAATATTTAATTATCGGAGGTATAGTAAAATTATCGTGAAATTACTAGTATGTACAAAAAAAATTTACTTAATAATGAAATTAAATCGTTCAATTTCATCTGATCATTGAAATTGAGTGAATATTTAATTATTAGGTGTATAGTAAAATTATCGTGAAATTACTAGTATGTACAAAAAAAATTTACTTAATAATGAAATTAAATCGTTCAATTTCATCTGATCATTGAAATTGAGTGAATATTTAATTATTAGGTGTATAGTAAAATTATCGTGAAATTACTAGTATGTACAAAAAAAATTTACTTAATAATGAAATTAAATCGTTCAATTTCATCTGATCATTGAAATTGAGTGAATCTTTAATTATTAGATGTATAGTAATATTATCGTGAAGTTACTAGTATGTACAAAAAAAATTTACTTAATAATGAAATTAAATCGTTCAATTTCATCTGATCATTGAAATTGAGTGAATATTTAATTATTAGGTGTATAGTAAAATTATCGTGAAATTACTAGTATGTACAAAAAAAATTTACTTAATAATGAAATTAAATCGTTCAATTTCATCTGATCATTGAAATTGAGTGAATATTTAATTATTAGGTGTATAGTAAAATTATCGTGAAATTACTAGTATGTACAAAAAAAATTTACTTAATAATGAAATTAAATCGTTCAATTTCATCTGATCATTGAAATTCAGTGAATATTTAATTATTAGGTGTATAGTAAAATTATCGTGAAATTACTAGTATGTCCAAAAAAAATTTACTTAATAATGAAATTAAATCGTTCAATTTCATCTGATCATTGAAATTGAGTGAATATTTAATTATTAGATGTATAGTAAAATTATCGTGAAATTACTAGTATGTACAAAAAAAATTTACTTAATAATGAAATTAAATCGTTCAATTTCATCTGATCATTGAAATTGAGTGAATATTTAATTATTAGGTGTATAGTAAAATTATCGTGAAATTACTAGTATGTACAAAAAAAATTTACTTAATAATGAAATTAAATCGTTCAATTTCATCTGATCATTGAAATTGAGTGAATATTTAATTATTAGGTGTATAGTAAAATTATCGTGAAATTACTAGTATGTACAAAAAAAATTTACTTAATAATGAAATTAAATCGTTCAATTTCATCTGATCATTGAAATTGAGTGAATATTTAATTATTAGATGTATAGTAAAATTATCGTGAAATTACTAGTATGTACAAAAAAAATTTACTTAATAATGAAATTAAATCGTTCAATTTCATCTGATCATTGAAATTGAGTGAATATTTAATTATTAGGTGTATAGTAAAATTATCGTGAAATTACTAGTATGTACAAAAAAAATTTACTTAATAATGAAATTAAATCATTCAATTTCATCTGATCATTGAAATTGAGTGAATATTTAATTATCAGAGGTATAGTGAAATTATCGTGAAATTACTAGTATGAAAAAAAAAAATTTACTTAATAATGAAATTAAATCATTCAATTTCATCTGATCATTGAAATTGAGTGAATATTTAATTATCAGAGGTATAGTAAAATTATCGTGAAATTACTAGTATGTACAAAAAAAATTTACTTAATAATGAAATTAAATCATTCAATTTCATCTGATCATTGAAATTGAGTGAATATTTAATTATCAGAGGTATAGTAAAATTATCGTGAAATTACTAGTATGTACAAAAAAAATTTACTTAATAATGAAATTAAATCATTCAATTTCATCTGATCTTTGAAATAGAGTGAATATTTAATTATTAGGTGTATAGTAAAATTATCGTGAAATTACTAGTATGTACAAAAAAAATTTACTTAATAATGAAATTAAATCGTTCAATTTCATCTGATCATTGAAATTGAGTGAATATTTAATTATTGGGTATATAGTAAAATTATCGTGAAATTACTGGTATGTACAAAAAAAATTTACTTAATAATGAAATTAAATCGTTCAATTTCATCTGATCATTGAAATTGAGTGAATATTTAATTATTAGGTGTATAGTAAAATTATCGTGAAATTACTAGTATGTACAAAAAAAATTTACTTAATAATGAAATTAAATCGTTCAATTTCATCTCATCATTGAAATTGAGTGAATATTTAATTATTAGGTGTATAGTAAAATTATCGTGAAATTACTAGTATGTACAAAAGAAATTTACTTAATAATGAAATTAAATCATTCAATTTCATCTGATCATTGAAATTGAGTGAATATTTAATTATTAGGTGTATAGTAAAATTATCGTGAAATTACTAGTATGTACAAAAAAAATTTACTTAATAATGAAATTAAATCTTTCAATTTCATCTGATCATTGAAATTGAGTGAATATTTAATTATTAGGTATATCGTAAAATTATCGTGAAATTACTAGTATGTACAAAAAAAATTTACTTAATAATGAAATTAAATCATTCAATTTCATCTGATCATTGAAATTGAGTGAATATTTAATTATTAGGTGTATAGTAAAAATATCGTGAAATTACTAGTATGTACAAAAAAAATTTACTTAATAATGAAATTAAATCATTCAATTTCATCTGATCTTTGAAATAGAGTGAATATTTAATTATTAGGTGTATAGTAAAATTATCGTGAAATTACTAGTATGTACAAAAGAAATTTACTTAATAATGAAATTAAATCATTCAATTTCATCTGATCATTGAAATTGAGTGAATATTTAATTATTAGGTGTATAGTAAAATTATCGTGAAATTACTAGTATGTACAAAAAAAATTTACTTAATAATGAAATTAAATCATTCAATTTCATCTGATCATTGAAATTGAGTGAATATTTAATTATCAGAGGTATAGTAAAATTATCGTGAAATTACTAGTATGTACAAAAAAAATTTACTTAATAATGAAATTAAATCATTCAATTTCATCTGATCATTGAAATTGAGTGAATATTTAATTATCAGAGGTATAGTAAAATTATCGTGAAATTACTAGTATGTACAAAAAAAATTTACTTAATAATGAAATTAAATCATTCAATTTCATCTGATCTTTGAAATAGAGTGAATATTTAATTATTAGGTGTATAGTAAAATTATCGTGAAATTACTAGTATGTACAAAAAAAATTTACTTAATAATGAAATTAAATCGTTCAATTTCATCTGATCATTGAAATTGAGTGAATATTTAATTATTGGGTATATAGTAAAATTATCGTGAAATTACTGGTATGTACAAAAAAAATTTACTTAATAATGAAATTAAATCGTTCAATTTCATCTGATCATTGAAATTGAGTGAATATTTAATTATTAGGTGTATAGTAAAATTATCGTGAAATTACTAGTATGTACAAAAAAAATTTACTTAATAATGAAATTAAATCGTTCAATTTCATCTCATCATTGAAATTGAGTGAATATTTAATTATTAGGTGTATAGTAAAATTATCGTGAAATTACTAGTATGTACAAAAGAAATTTACTTAATAATGAAATTAAATCATTCAATTTCATCTGATCATTGAAATTGAGTGAATATTTAATTATTAGGTGTATAGTAAAATTATCGTGAAATTACTAGTATGTACAAAAAAAATTTACTTAATAATGAAATTAAATCTTTCAATTTCATCTGATCATTGAAATTGAGTGAATATTTAATTATTAGGTATATCGTAAAATTATCGTGAAATTACTAGTATGTACAAAAAAAATTTACTTAATAATGAAATTAAATCATTCAATTTCATCTGATCATTGAAATTGAGTGAATATTTAATTATTAGGTGTATAGTAAAAATATCGTGAAATTACTAGTATGTACAAAAAAAATTTACTTAATAATGAAATTAAATCATTCAATTTCATCTGATCTTTGAAATAGAGTGAATATTTAATTATTAGGTGTATAGTAAAATTATCGTGAAATTACTAGTATGTACAAAAAAAATTTACTTAATAATGAAATTAAATCGTTCAATTTCATCTGATCATTGAAATTGAGTGAATATTTAATTATTAGGTGTATAGTAAAATTATCGTGAAATTACTAGTATGTACAAAAAAAATTTACTTAATAATGAAATTAAATCGTTCAATTTCATCTGATCATTGAAATTGAGTGAATATTTAATTATTAGATGTATAGTAAAATTATCGTGGAATTACTAGTATGTACAAAAAAAATTTACTTAATAATGAAATTAAATCGTTCAATTTCATCTGATCATTGAAATTGAGTGAATATTTAATTATTAGGTGTATAGTAAAATTATCGTGAAATTACTAGTATGTACAAAAAAAATTTACTTAATAATGAAATTAAATCGTTCAATTTCATCTGATCATTGAAATTGAGTGAATATTTAATTATTAGGTGTATAGTAAAATTATCGTGAAATTACTAGTATGTACAAAAAAAATTTACTTAATAATGAAATTAAATCGTTCAATTTCATCTCATCATTGAAATTGAGTGAATATTTAATTATTAGGTGTATAGTAAAATTATCGTGAAATTACTAGTATGTACAAAAGAAATTTACTTAATAATGAAATTAAATCATTCAATTTCATCTGATCATTGAAATTGAGTGAATATTTAATTATTAGGTGTATAGTAAAATTATCGTGAAATTACTAGTATGTACAAAAAAAATTTACTTAATAATGAAATTAAATCTTTCAATTTCATCTGATCATTGAAATTGAGTGAATATTTAATTATTAGATGTATAGTAAAATTATCGTGAAGTTACTAGTATGTACAAAAAAAATTTACTTAATAATGAAATTAAATCGTTCAATTTCATCTGATCATTGAAATTGAGTGAATATTTAATTATTAGGTGTATAGTAAAATTATCGTGAAATTACTAGTATGTACAAAAAAAATTTACTTAATAATGAAATTAAATCATTCAATTTCATCTGATCATTGAAATTGAGTGAATATTTAATTATTAGGTGTATAGTAAAATTATCGTGAAATTACTAGTATGTACAAAAGGAATTTACTTAATAATGAAATTAAATCATTTTATTTCATCTGATCATTGAACTTGAGTGAATATTTAATTATTAGGTATATAGTAAAATTATCGTGAAATTACTATTATGTACAAAAAAAATTTACTTAATAATGAAATTAAATCATACAATTTCATCTGATCATTGAAATTGAGTGAATATTTAATTATTAGGTATATCGTAAAATTATCGTGAAATTACTAGTATGTACAAAAAAAATTTACTTAATAATGAAATTAAATCATTCAATTTCATCTGATCATTGAAATTGAGTGAATATTTAATTATTAGGTGTATAGTAAAATTATCGTGAAATTACTAGTATGTACAAAAAAAATTTACTTAATAATGAAATTAAATCATTCAATTTCATCTGATCATTGAAATTGAGTGAATATTTAATTATTAGGTGTATAGTAAAAATATCGTGAAATTACTAGTATGTACAAAAAAAATTTACTTAATAATGAAATTAAATCATTCAATTTCATCTGATCATTGAAATTGAGTGAATATTTAATTATTAGGTGTATAGTAAAATTATCGTGAAATTACTAGTATGTACAAAAAAAATTTACTGAATAATGAAATTAAATCGTTCAATTTCATCTGATCATTGAAATTGAGTGAATATTTAATTATTAGGTGTATAGTAAAATTATCGTGAAATTACTAGTATGTACAAAAAAAATTTACTTAATAATGAAATTAAATCGTTCAATTTCATCTGATCATTGAAATTGAGTGAATATTTAATTATTAGATGTATAGTAAAATTATCGTGGAATTACTAGTATGTACAAAAAAAATTTACTTAATAATGAAATTAAATCGTTCAATTTCATCTGATCATTGAAATTGAGTGAATATTTAATTATTAGGTGTATAGTAAAATTATCGTGAAATTACTAGTATGTAACAAAAAAAATTTACTTAATAATGAAATTAAATCGTTCAATTTCATCTGATCATTGAAATTGAGTGAATATTTAATTATTAGGTGTATAGTAAAATTATCGTGAAATTACTAGTATGTACAAAAAAAATTTACTTAATAATGAAATTAAATCTTTCAATTTCATCTGATCATTGAAATTGAGTGAATATTTAATTATTAGATGTATAGTAAAATTATCGTGAAGTTACTAGTATGAACAAAAAAAATTTACTTAATAATGAAATTAAATCGTTCAATTTCATCTGATCATTGAAATTGAGTGAATATTTAATTATTAGGTGTATAGTAAAATTATCGTGAAATTACTAGTATGTACAAAAAAAATTTACTTAATAATGAAATTAAATCGTTCAATTTCATCTGATCATTGAAATTGAGTGAATATTTAATTATTAGGTGTATAGTAAAATTATCGTGAAATTACTAGTATGTACAAAAAAAATTTACTTAATAATGAAATTAAATCGTTCAATTTCATCTGATCATTGAAATTGAGTGAATATTTAATTATTAGATGTATAGTAAAATTATCGTGAAATTACTAGTATGTACAAAAAAAATTTACTTAATAATGAAATTAAATCGTTCAATTTCATCTGATCATTGAAATTGAGTGAATATTTAATTATTAGGTGTATAGTAAAATTATCGTGAAATTACTAGTATGTACAAAAAAAATTTACTTAATAATGAAATTAAATCGTTCAATTTCATCTGATCATTGAAATTGAGTGAATATTTAATTATTAGGTGTATAGTAAAATTATCGTGAAATTACTAGTATGTACAAAAAAAATTTACTTAATAATGAAATTAAATCGTTCAATTTCATCTGATCATTGAAATTGAGTGAATATTTAATTATTAGGTGTATAGTAAAATTATCGTGAAATTACTAGTATGTACAAAAAAAATTTACTTAATAATGAAATTAAATCGTTCAATTTCATCTGATCATTGAAATTGAGTGAATATTTAATTATTAGGTGTATAGTAAAATTATCGTGAAATTACTAGTATGCACAAAAAAAATTTACTTAATAATGAAATTAAATCATTCAATTTCATCTGATCATTGAAATTGAGTGAATATTTAATTATTAGGTGTATAATAAAATTATCGTGAAATTACTGGTATGTACAAAAGAAATTTACTTAATAATGAAATTAAATCATTCAATTTCATCTGATCATTGAAATTGAGTGAATATTTAATTATTAGGTGTATAGTAAAATTATCGTGAAATTACTAGTATGTACAAAAGAAATTTACTTAATAATGAAATTAAATCATTCAATTTCATCTGATCATTGAAATTGAGTGAATATTTAATTATTAGGTATATAGTAAAATTATCGTGAAATTACTAGTATGTACAAAAAAAATTTACTTAATAATGAAATTAAATCATTCAATTTCATCTGATCATTGAAATTGAGTGAATATTTAATTATTAGGTATATAGTAAAATTATCGTGAAATTACTAGTATGTAGAAAAAAAATTTACTTAATAATGAAATTAAATCATTCAATTTCATCTGATCATTGAAATTGAGTGAATATTTAATTATTAGGTGTATAGTAAAATTATCGTGAAATTACTAGTATGTACAAAAGAAATTTACTTAATAATGAAATTAAATCATTCAATTTCATCTGATCATTGAAATTGAGTGAATATTTAATTATTTGGTATATAGTAAAATTATCGTGAAATTACTAGTATGTACAAAAAAAATTTACTTAATAATGAAATTAAATCATTCAATTTCATCTGATCATTGAAATTGAGTGAATATTTAATTATTAGGTATATAGTAAAATTATCGTGAAATTACTGGTATGTACAAAAAAAATTTACTTAATAATGAAATTAAATCATTCAATTTCATCTGATCATTGAAATTGTGTGAATATTTAATTATTAGGTGTATAGTAAAATTATCGTGAAATTACTAGTATGTACAAAAGAAATTTACTTAATAATGAAATTAAATCATTCAATTTCATCTGATCATTGAAATTGAGTGAATATTTAATTATTAGGTATATAGTAAAATTATCGTGAAATTACTAGTATGTACAAAAAAAATTTACTTAATAATGAAATTAAATCATTCAATTTCATCTGATCATTGAAATTGAGTGAATATTTAATTATTAGGTATATAGTAAAATTATCGTGAAATTACTAGTATGTACAAAAAAAATTTACTTAATAATGAAATTAAATCATTCAATTTCATCTGATCATTGAAATTGAGTGAATATTTAATTATTAGGTGTATAGTAAAATTATCGTGAAATTACTAGTATGTACAAAAGAAATTTACTTAATAATGAAATTAAATCATTCAATTTCATCTGATCATTGAAATTGAGTGAATATTTAATTATTAGGTATATAGTAAAATTATCGTGAAATTACTAGTATGTACAAAAAAAATTTACTTAATAATGAAATTAAATCATTCAATTTCATCTGATCATTGAAATTGAGTGAATATTTAATTATTAGGTATATAGTAAAATTATCGTGGAATTACTAGTATGTAGAAAAAAAATTTACTTAATAATGAAATTAAATCATTCAATTTCATCTGATCATTGAAATTGAGTGAATATTTAATTATTAGGTGTATAGTAAAATTATCGTGAAATTACTAGTATGTACAAAAGAAATTTACTTAATAATGAAATTAAATCATTCAATTTCATCTGATCATTGAAATTGAGTGAATATTTAATTATTTGGTATATAGTAAAATTATCGTGAAATTACTAGTATGTACAAAAAAAATTTACTTAATAATGAAATTAAATCATTCAATTTCATCTGATCATTGAAATTGAGTGAATATTTAATTATTAGGTATATAGTAAAATTATCGTGAAATTACTGGTATGTACAAAAAAAATTTACTTAATAATGAAATTAAATCATTCAATTTCATCTGATCATTGAAATTGAGTGAATATTTAATTATTAGGTGTATAGTAAAATTATCGTGAAATTACTAGTATGTACAAAAGAAATTTACTTAATAATGAAATTAAATCATTCAATTTCATCTGATCATTGAAATTGAGTGAATATTTAATTATTAGGTATATAGTAAAATTATCGTGAAATTACTAGTATGTACAAAAAAAATTTACTTAATAATGAAATTAAATCATTCAATTTCATCTGATCATTGAAATTGAGTGAATATTTAATTATTAGGTATATAGTAAAATTATCGTGAAATTACTAGTATGTACAAAAAAAATTTACTTAATAATGAAATTAAATCATTCAATTTCATCTGATCATTGAAATTGAGTGAATATTTAATTATTAGGTGTATAGTAAAATTATCGTGAAATTACTAGTATGTACAAAAAAAATTTACTTAATAATGAAATTAAATCATTCAATTTCATTTGATCATTGAAATTGAGTGAATATTTAATTATTAGGTGTATAGTAAAATTATCGTGAAATTACTAGTATGTACAAAAAAAATTTACTTAATAATGAAATTAAATCATTCAATTTCATCTGATCATTCAAATTGAGTGAATATTTAATTATTAGGTGTATAGTAAAATTATCGTGAAATTACTGGTATGTACAAAAGAAATTTACTTAATAATGAAATTAAATCATTCAATTTCATCTGATCATTGAAATTGAGTGAATATTTAATTATTAGGTGTATAGTAAAATTATCGTGAAATTACTAGTATGTACAAAAGAAGTTTACTTAATAATGAAATTAAATCATTCAATTTCATCTGATCATTGAAATTGAGTGAATATTTAATTATTAGGTGTATAGTAAAATTATCGTGAAATTACTAGTATGTACAAAAAAAATTTACTTAATAATGAAATTAAATCGTTCAATTTCATCTGATCATTGAAATTGAGTGAATATTTAATTATTAGGTGTATAGTAAAATTATCGTGAAATTACTAGTATGTCCAAAAAAAATTTACTTAATAATGAAATTAAATCGTTCAATTTCATCTGATCATTGAAATTGAGTGAATATTTAATTATTAGATGTATAGTAAAATTATCGTGAAATTACTAGTATGTACAAAAAAAATTTACTTAATAATGAAATTAAATCGTTGAATTTCATCTGATCATTGAAATTTTGTGAATATTTAATTATTAGGTGTATAGTAAAATTATCGTGAAATTACTAGTATGTACAAAAAAAATTTACTTAATAATGAAATTAAATCGTTCAATTTCATCTGATCATTGAAATTGAGTGAATATTTAATTATTAGGTGTATAGTAAAATTATCGTGAAATTACTAGTATGTACAAAAAAAATTTACTTAATAATGAAATTAAATCGTTCAATTTCATCTGATCATTGAAATTGAGTGAATATTTAATTATTAGATGTATAGTAAAATTATCGTGAAATTACTAGTATGTACAAAAAAAATTTACTTAATAATGAAATTAAATCGTTCAATTTCATCTGATCATTGAAATTGAGTGAATATTTAATTATTAGGTGTATAGTAAAATTATCGTGAAATTACTAGTATGTACAAAAAAAATTTACTTAATAATGAAATTAAATCATTCAATTTCATCTGATCATTGAAATTGAGTGAATATTTAATTATCAGAGGTATAGTAAAATTATCGTGAAATTACTAGTATGTACAAAAAAAATTTACTTAATAATGAAATTAAATCATTCAATTTCATCTGATCTTTGAAATAGAGTGAATATTTAATTATTAGGTGTATAGTAAAATTATCGTGAAATTACTAGTATGTACAAAAAAAATTTACTTAATAATGAAATTAAATCGTTCAATTTCATCTGATCATTGAAATTGAGTGAATATTTAATTATTAGGTGTATAGTAAAATTATCGTGAAATTACTAGTATGTACAAAAAAAATTTACTTAATAATGAAATTAAATCGTTCAATTTCATCTGATCATTGAAATTGAGTGAATATTTAATTATTAGATGTATAGTAAAATTATCGTGGAATTACTAGTATGTACAAAAAAAATTTACTTAATAATGAAATTAAATCGTTCAATTTCATCTGATCATTGAAATTGAGTGAATATTTAATTATTAGGTGTATAGTAAAATTATCGTGAAATTACTAGTATGTACAAAAAAAATTTACTTAATAATGAAATTAAATCGTTCAATTTCATCTGATCATTGAAATTGAGTGAATATTTAATTATTAGGTGTATAGTAAAATTATCGTGAAATTACTAGTATGTACAAAAAAAATTTACTTAATAATGAAATTAAATCTTTCAATTTCATCTGATCATTGAAATTGAGTGAATATTTAATTATTAGATGTATAGTAAAATTATCGTGAAGTTACTAGTATGTACAAAAAAAATTTACTTAATAATGAAATTAAATCGTTCAATTTCATCTGATCATTGAAATTGAGTGAATATTTAATTATTAGGTGTATAGTAAAATTATCGTGAAATTACTAGTATGTACAAAAAAAATTTACTTAATAATGAAATTAAATCGTTCAATTTCATCTGATCATTGAAATTGAGTGAATATTTAATTATTAGGTGTATAGTAAAATTATCGTGAAATTACTAGTATGTACAAAAAAAATTTACTTAATAATGAAATTAAATCGTTCAATTTCATCTGATCATTGAAATTGAGTGAATATTTAATTATTAGGTATATAGTAAAATTATCGTGAAATTACTAGTGTTACGAGCGCGAGCGCGAGATCCTGGATTCGGTCGAGGGCAGTACTCGACCGGTGGTTTTTGGGTATGGTTAGGAAAGAGACAGGAGTTCCGGACGAACCAGGGGCTCTATACCCTGGGAGCCGTAGGAGTAGGTTACGTGGACGAACCAGGGGCTCTATACCCTGGGAGCCACGGGGTTAAATTTATAAGGAGAAATGTATGGTTTCACGGACGAACCAGGGGCTCTATACCCTGGGAGCCGCTAGAAAGGAGTGGACGAACCAGGGGCTTTATACCCTGGGAGCCACGTAGGTTTTTTAGGAAATTTTAGGATCTTTGCTCTATCGTAATGGTACACCTCGAGCGGTAAAGGTGTACCGGGTCCGTGAGATACTCCCCCGTCTTTCCGTTAATATGGTTCAGGGTTTTATTAATTAAATAATGCAGATCAGGGTAACTACTAGTATATATTCTGTTAAGTGCTCAAGTACAAAAGGTGTATTAACAAAACCAGTACTATCGCTGGGTTGCCACGACGGCGAGAGTTTTAAATCGGCGTTTACGCGGCGCGTTCGCGGGAGCTACTCACTCGATTAGTCGATTGAACACTCACAATTAAAACCGCTAGGGTGAATAGTTGCTCAAAGGGGATTATAGCCCGATCTTGCTTGGAGTGTCAAAGTAACGTCGTCTCGAGAGGTTTTGAGAAAAACTGAGCTCCACGAGTAGGAAAATGCGGCCCTTATATACTGGAAAATTACTCAGTACAGTGGCGGGGCATTACCATATAAGGCAATGAAACTGGGCCGGGTGTGCACATACGGCATGAGTCAACCCCGTTCGAGGGGTTGTGCGCTAAATAATCGGGCCAACGCGCAAGCCACCAAACGTTTCAGTCCCATACATGGATGATATGTAACAACACTCCCCCCCTTAAATGAAACGTCATTTAATAATGGCGCTTTCATAATTGGGACTAAAACGTTTGGTGCCTCGTACCACACACACGCACGCACACACGCATACGTGTACATCCATCCACACTGTTCACTGCCTCATATGGCCCACGCACCACACCACTAGCACTAAACTGTTCTGGTTGCTTCATGGTATCCGTTGTTGTTGGCGTTGGTAAAGACAGGTAGTCCTCTGGCTGCTGATGGGTGGCGGATGGTTGCTCTCCGTTGGTGGTTCATGGGGCTGGTAGTCCTTAGGATAGCTGCCTCAACACATACGCAGCGCATTCGTCGCATTGGATGACCCGCTGGGTTTCCGTGATGCTTTCCCTGCAGTAACAGCACTTTCCCCCTATTATTTCTGTTACTGGTTTGTGGATGTGTAAGTGCTCTCCAGTATTGGGTATGAATTTGGCACAGTCACTGCAGATGTCGTGCTCGTCGTCCAGTGTGACGTAGAACGTCGTTTTGACACAGACCATCGTCTCGAGGTGGTGTCGTATTCTTCGTAATTCTCGGCTCTTCTGGCTGTAGGCCAGTGGTTTGTAGTCGATGCACATGGTGGTTTTCGGAAAATGTGAGGATCGTTTCTGAGGTCGTTCCCTTTTTATCTGAAGTGCTTTCCTAGTGTTTTGCGGTCGTTAATTTCCAAGACGGCATTATTAGTTTTTGTTTTATCTATTATTTTTAAAAGGTCCGAGAGTGTTCAAAGCAATGTCATCCAATCGTTCTGCCCATGTATCGGTGATAAGCATCGGCTGTCGAGTTTTCATTCGAACCAGCTTTTGCTCCTTACAGCTTTTACATTTTCTAATGTATTCTTGTATATCAGTTTCCATTCCTGGCCAAGTATATTTTGGAAATAAACATCTGTAGGTCCTAATGATTCCCCTATGCCCTCCGACAAGATTATCGTGGGCTTCCGAAATTAGGTGTATGCGGTCTTCTACGGATGGAGTGATAAGCAAGGGGTCCCTTGAATTGTTTGTTGACGGTTGTGCGGGACCGATAGGCTCGGAACGGAATGGTACGATGTCCCACAGGTTTCGTCTTGGGTTTGTCCTTCCCGAACCAAATAATCCTTGATTTAATACATGTGGTGATGACGAAGCGAGTAGATGAGTTGCAGCTGTTTCTATTACTGTGTTCTGATTTTTATCTTCTGGCTGGCAACTCGTTCGGTTAATCGTGGTGTCGGTGTTGTCCTCGGAAGAAATTAAATTTCCTACTATTGTACTTCTTTCGTTATTAGTTGAACACGACAAAATGAATTTATTCTGTCCTGGTGGTAACGAAGTCGGCGAATTCCGAAATATATTTTTCCTGATGCTTTTTGATGATCCTTTCTTCTTTATTATGGTTTCTTGATACGGGGCTTCGTCAGAGCTGCTGTCCAAATCTACGTATGACGGGTGTGCTTGATTTCTGCGTAAGGATTTCACGCGGTGTCCTATCCCGGTTCCACCTGGTGTTTTGAATCGTCCGTTTGGTCTGTATGTTTTGTCTTCTTTTGAAGTGAGTGGCAAACAGATGTGTGCTGGGTTGCGCGATAGCGCATCTGCGTTCTTATTTGGTTTTCCAGATTTGCGTACTACGTTGTGTGTGTATACTGCAGCCTTTCCAATGAAAACTTCCCTCGGTGGTTTAATTTGTGCTAAACGACTTTCCTTAATATCTTGATTGGCCGTTTTTGTTGCGGTTTGTTGCCCAATTCTGGCAGGTAAACGGTATTTGGCGTTGAATTCATCTCTGTTGGAGAAAGGTATTGGTTTAACTGGTTGGCTCCGTGTTACCAAGGTTTTATGATAATACGAAATTTCTGCTCCTTCTTGGATTAAAAACGGACTTCCTATGAGCCCAATTGCTGAGGATAACGGGAAATCTTTTAGTACATGAAAATGCGCTGGAGCAGAATTAATGTGTAGAGTCACTGTGCCCATAGTATATACGGTAGCGGAGGCGAGACCAGTGATTTCCAAACGTTCCCTAGATGTAAGTGTTTTGGGATGTTTTAATGCATCCACGTGAATAAGATTGATAGAGGAACCTCCATCGATCAGAAATTCCCCTGATCCCTTTTTCAATTCTGGGACCTTTACCCTGATTCGCGCTGCAGGAGCTTCCTTGAGGAGCGGCGCGGAATCTTTGAATCGGGCTGTCTTTCGGCGATTTTGAGCGGCCCCGTTCGTCATATCGCCATCATGACGAACGCGCTTGAAATTTGAAAATTCAGTTGAAGAATCGCGGAGGTGTCCTTCGGTAAATCGGCGCTTTTTCCTTTCTTCTCTCTTACAGATTTCGCCGTTGTGACCCTTTTTCCCGCAATTCCAACAAAACAGGTGGTGGTTTCGCTTTTCCTTGCGTCTAGCCATTCTTCCTGTGGTGCAGGTGTCCTCTTGAGATGCGTCAGAGCTGTAAGAGGGGCTCCTCCTGCGTAGCGTAAACACAGATGTCCTTCTTGGCCGGTCCTCGTAGTCTGTCTCGGATCCAGATGCGTTCCGTTCCCTGCGTTGGTGATAAGCGGGTGACGATGACCGAGGGTAGGTGGCTCGAGACCTGTGTGTGTTTTCCCAGTGATGACTTTCATCTGGCACGATGTTATGTTTATTCCTTAACCGTCTGTCTACTTCCAATACGGCGTCGTAGGCATCATCCAGTGTGTCCAATTTTTTATTTAGAGCATGGACACGCAGAAAGATACGTTCTGGTAATCCCTCGATGAACCCTTCCAAAACGTCCTTTTCCATATAGCGGATATGATGCTCGTTGTTTTCTTCATAACGATCCTGAATCGCTATTCGCGTATTGTGGACTAAGTCGCAGACGCGATTTACGTAATTTCTTAAAGATTCGTCTGTACGTATTTTCAGACGACATATTTCCCCTTGGAAATATTTTAAATTTCGACCCGGTGCAAATCTCCTCTTAAGAAATTTAAGCAATTCCCTGACACTTTGAAATGCGTAACCCTGAGTGCAGGTTCTAGCCGGACCGATTAACTTTGTGAGCACTAACGCGAGATACTCTTTTTCCGTATTCGGCGGAATAAACGCGAGACCGTCCCCGACTTTTTGCGCAAAGGCCGATAAAGAAGCACTTTCGCCGTCGAATGTAGGGATCGAAATCACGGCTGACTGTAAGCAATTTCGTTGCGTTAAAACAGCCATAGAGTACGTTAAATTCGCGATTTCATCAGATGTAAGCGTTCTGCTTGTGCCTGATGTTGCTGAGTTTGCTTGAGCCATTTTAGCGGTTGACTAAGTAACTAGTATACAACCGGCAAATAACGCGTAGCTAAACTAATGTCGATACTTATGTCGATTTTTAAGTTAGTTTCTTGCTAGCGCGAAAGCTCTCACTAAAATGTCTGTGCGATATCGTCAGATGTAAGCGCCTTGCTTGTGCTGACGTCGCTTAAATTGATCGAGTCCAAATAACGCGTAGCAAAACTAAAGTCGATACCTATGTCGATTTTAATATTAGTCTGATGCTAACGCGGGAGCTCTTTCTAAAGTAGTATGGTTAACTAGGCTGATATTTCAGCTTCCACTAGTATATAACCAAAACCCTGAATTGATATATTCACAGAAAGATCGTAAGGTGTATCCCACCGCTGTCACCAGTTTGTTACGAGCGCGAGCGCGAGATCCTGGATTCGGTCGAGGGCAGTACTCGACCGGTGGTTTTTGGGTATGGTTAGGAAAGAGACAGGAGTTCCGGACGAACCAGGGGCTCTATACCCTGGGAGCCGTAGGAGTAGGTTACGTGGACGAACCAGGGGCCCTATACCCTGGGAGCCACGGGGTTAAATTTATAAGGAGAAATGTATGGTTTCACGGACGAACCAGGGGCTCTATACCCTGGGAGCCGCTAGAAAGGAGTGGACGAACCAGGGGCTTTATACCCTGGGAGCCACGTAGGTTTTTTAGGAAATTTTAGGATCTTTGCTCTATCGTAATGGTACACCTCGAGCGGTAAAGGTGTACCGGGTCCGTGAGATACTCCCCCGTCCTTCCGTTAATATGGTTCAGGGTTTTATTAATTAAATAATGCAGATCAGGGTAACTACTAGTATATATTCTGTTAAGTGCTCAAGTACAAAAGGTGTATTAACAAAACCAGTACTATCGCTGGGTTGCCACGACGGCGAGAGTTTTAAATCGGCGTTTACGCGGCGCGTTCGCGGGAGCTACTCACTCGATTAGTCGATTGAACACTCACAATTAAAACCGCTAGGGTGAATAGTTGCTCAAAGGGGATTATAGCCCGATCTTGCTTCGAGTGTCAAAGTAACGTCGTCTCGAGAGGTTTTGAGAAAAACTGAGCTCCACGAGTAGGAAAATGCGGCCCTTATATACTGGAAAATTACTCAGTACAGTGGCGGGGCATTACCATATAAGGCAATGAAACTGGGCCGGGTGTGCACATACGGCATGAGTCAACCCCGTTCGAGGGGTTGTGCGCTAAATAATCGGGCCAACGCCCAAGCCACCAAACGTTTCAGTCCCATACATGGATGATATGTAACACTAGCATGTACAAAAAAAATTTACTTAATAATGAAATTAAATCATTCAATTTCATCTGATCATTGAAATTGAGTGAATATTTAATTATTAGGTATATAGTAAAATTATCGTGAAATTACTAGTATGTACAAAAAAAATTTACTTAATAATGAAATTAAATCGTTCAATTTCATCTGATCATTGAAATTGAGTGAATATTTAATTATTAGGTGTATAGTAAAATTATCGTGAAATTACTAGTATGTACAAAAAAAATTTACTTAATAATGAAATTAAATCATTCAATTTCATCTGATCATTGAAATTGAGTGAATATTTAATTATTAGGTGTATAGTAAAATTATCGTGAAATTACTAGTATGTACAAAAAAAATTTACTTAATAATGAAATTAAATCGTTCAATTTCATCTGATCATTGAAATTGAGTGAATATTTAATTATTAGGTGTATAGTAAAATTATCGTGAAATTACTAGTATGTACAAAAAAAATTTACTTAATAATGAAATTAAATCGTTCAATTTCATCTGATCATTGAAATTGAGTGAATATTTAATTATTAGATGTATAGTAAAATTATCGTGAAATTACTAGTATGTACAAAAAAAATTTACTTAATAATGAAATTAAATCGTTCAATTTCATCTGATCATTGAAATTGAGTGAATATTTAATTATTAGGTGTATAGTAAAATTATCGTGAAATTACTAGTATGTACAAAAAAAATTTACTTAATAATGAAATTAAATCGTTCAATTTCATCTGATCATTGAAATTGAGTGAATATTTAATTATTAGGTGTATAGTAAAATTATCGTGAAATTACTAGTATGTACAAAAAAAATTTACTTAATAATGAAATTAAATCGTTCAATTTCATCTGATCATTGAAATTGAGTGAATATTTAATTATTAGGTGTATAGTAAAATTATCGTGAAATTACTAGTATGTACAAAAAAAATTTACTTAATAATGAAATTAAATCGTTCAATTTCATCTGATCATTGAAATTGAGTGAATATTTAATTATTAGGTGTATAGTAAAATTATCGTGAAATTACTAGTATGTACAAAAAAAATTTACATAATAATGAAATTAAATCGTTCAATTTCATCTGATCATTGAAATTGAGTGAATATTTAATTATTAGGTGTATAGTAAAATTATCGTGAAATTACTAGTATGTACAAAAAAAATTTACTTAATAATGAAATTAAATCGTTCAATTTCATCTGATCATTGAAATTGAGTGAATATTTAATTATTAGGTGTATAGTAAAATTATCGTGAAATTACTAGTATGTACAAAAAAAATTTACTTAATAATGAAATTAAATCGTTCAATTTCATCTGATCATTGAAATTGAGTGAATATTTAATTATTAGGTGTATAGTAAAATTATCGTGAAATTACTAGTATGTACAAAAAAAATTTACTTAATAATGAAATTAAATCGTTCAATTTCATCTGATCATTGAAATTGAGTGAATATTTAATTATTAGGTGTATAGTAAAATTATCGTGAAATTACTAGTATGTACGAAAAAAATTTACTTAATAATGAAATTAAATCGTTCAATTTCATCTGATCATTGAAATTGAGTGAATATTTAATTATTAGATGTATAGTAAAATTATCGTGAAATTACTAGTATGTACAAAAAAAATTTACTTAATAATGAAATTAAATCGTTCAATTTCATCTGATCATTGAAATTGAGTGAATATTTAATTATTAGGTGTATAGTAAAATTATCGTGAAATTACTAGTATGTACAAAAAAAATTTACTTAATAATGAAATTAAATCGTTCAATTTCATCTGATCATTGAAAATGAGTGAATATTTAATTATTAGGTGTAATGTAAAATTATCGTGAAATTACTAGTATGTACAAAAAAAATTTACTTAATAATGAAATTAAATCGTTCAATTTCATCTGATCATTGAAATTGAGTGAATATTTAATTATTAGGTGTATAGTAAAATTATCGTGAAATTACTAGTATGTACAAAAAAAATTTACTTAATAATGAAATTAAATCGTTCAATTTCATCTGATCATTGAAATTGAGTGAATATTTAATTATTAGGTGTATAGTAAAATTATCGTGAAATTACTAGTATGTACAAAAAAAATTTACTTAATAATGAAATTAAATCGTTCAATTTCATCTGATCATTGAAATTGAGTGAATATTTAATTATTAGGTGTATAGTAAAATTATCGTGAAATTACTAGTATGTACAAAAAAAATTTACATAATAATGAAATTAAATCGTTCAATTTCATCTGATCATTGAAATTGAGTGAATATTTAATTATTAGGTGTATAGTAAAATTATCGTGAAATTACTAGTATGTACAAAAAAAATTTACTTAATAATGAAATTAAATCGTTCAATTTCATCTGATCATTGAAATTGAGTGAATATTTAATTATTAGGTGTATAGTAAAATTATCGTGAAATTACTAGTATGTACAAAAAAAATTTACTTAATAATGAAATTAAATCGTTCAATTTCATCTGATCATTGAAATTGAGTGAATATTTAATTATTAGGTGTATAGTAAAATTATCGTGAAATTACTAGTATGTACAAAAAAAATTTACTTAATAATGAAATTAAATCGTTCAATTTCATCTGATCATTGAAATTGAGTGAATATTTAATTATTAGGTGTATAGTAAAATTATCGTGAAATTACTAGTATGTACAAAAAAAATTTACTTAATAATGAAATTAAATCGTTCAATTTCATCTGATCATTGAAATTGAGTGAATATTTAATTATTAGATGTATAGTAAAATTATCGTGAAATTACTAGTATGTACAAAAAAAATTTACTTAATAATGAAATTAAATCGTTCAATTTCATCTGATCATTGAAATTGAGTGAATATTTAATTATTAGGTGTATAGTAAAATTATCGTGAAATTACTAGTATGTACAAAAAAAATTTACTTAATAATGAAATTAAATCGTTCAATTTCATCTGATCATTGAAAATGAGTGAATATTTAATTATTAGGTGTAATGTAAAATTATCGTGAAATTACTAGTATGTACAAAAAAAATTTACTTAATAATGAAATTAAATCGTTCAATTTCATCTGATCATTGAAATTGAGTGAATATTTAATTATTAGGTGTATAGTAAAATTATCGTGAAATTACTAGTATGTACAAAAAAAATTTACTTAATAATGAAATTAAATCGTTCAATTTCATCTGATCATTGAAATTGAGTGAATATTTAATTATTAGGTGTATAGTAAAATTATCGTGAAATTACTAGTATGTACAAAAAAAATTTACTTAATAATGAAATTAAATCGTTCAATTTCATCTGATCATTGAAATTGAGTGAATATTTAATTATTAGGTGTATAGTAAAATTATCGTGAAATTACTAGTATGTACAAAAAAAATTTACTTAATAATGAAATTAAATCATTCAATTTCATCTGAGCATTGAAATTGAGTGAATATTTAATTATTAGGTGTATAGTAAAATTATCGTGAAATTACTGGTATGTACAAAAGAAATTTACTTAATAATGAAATTAAATCATTCAATTTCATCGGATCATTGAAATTGAGTGAATATTTAATTATTAGGTGTATAGTAAAATTATCGTGAAATTACTAGTATGTACAAAAGAAATTTACTTAATAATGAAATTAAATCATTCAGTTTCATCTGATCATTGAAATTGAGTGAATATTTAATTATTAGGTGTATAGTAAAATTATCGTGAAATTACTAGTATGTACAAAAAAAATTTACTTAATAATGAAATTAAATCATTCAATTTCATCTGATCATTGAAATTGAGTGAATATTTAATTATTAGGTGTATAGTAAAATTATCGTGAAATTACTGGTATGTACAAAAGAAATTTACTTAATAATGAAATTAAATCATTCAATTTCATCTGATCATTGAAATTGAGTGAATATTTAATTATTAGGTGTATAGTAAAATTATCGTGAAATTACTAGTATGTACAAAAGAAATTTACTTAATAATGAAATTAAATCATTCAATTTCATCTGATCATTGAAATTGAGTGAATATTTAATTATTAGGTATATAGTAAAATTATCGTGAAATTACTAGTATGTACAAAAAAAATTTTCTTAATAATGAAATTAAATCGTTCAATTTCATCTGATCATTGAAATTGAGTGAATATTTAATTATTAGGTGTATAGTAAAATTATCGTGAAATTACTAGTATGTACAAAAAAAATTTACTTAATAATGAAATTAAATCGTTCAATTTCATCTGATCATTGAAATTGAGTGAATATTTAATTATTAGATGTATAGTAAAATTATCGTGAAATTACTAGTATGTACAAAAAAAATTTACTTAATAATGAAATTAAATCATTCAATTTTATCTGATCATTGAAATTGAGTGAATATTTAATTATTAGGTGTATAGTAAAATTATCGTGAAATTACTAGTATGTACAAAAGAAATTTACTTAATAATGAAATTAAATCGTTCAACTTCATCTGATCATTGAAATTGAGTGAATATTTAATTATTAGGTATATAGTAAAATTATCGTGAAATTACTAGTATGTACAAAAAAAATTTACTTAATAATGAAATTAAATCGTTCAATTTCATCTGATCATTGAAATTGAGTGAATATTTAATTATTAGATGTATAGTAAAATTATCGTGAAATTACTAGTATGTACAAAAAAAATTTACTTAATAATGAAATTAAATCGTTCAATTTCATCTGATCATTGAAATTGAGTGAATATTTAATTATTAGGTGTATAGTAAAATTATCGTGAAATTACTAGTATGTACAAAAAAAATTTACGTAATAATGAAATTAAATCGTTCAATTTCATCTGATCATTGAAATTGAGTGAATATTTAATTATTAGGTGTATAGAAAAAATTATCGTGAAATTACTAGTATGTACAAAAAAAATTTACTTAATAATGAAATTAAATCGTTCAATTTCATCTGATCATTGAAATTGAGTGAATATTTAATTATTAGGTGTATAGTAAAATTATCGTGAAATTACTAGTATGTACAAAAAAAATTTACTTAATAATGAAATTAAATCGTTCAATTTCATCTGATCATTGAAATTGAGTGAATATTTAATTATTAGATGTATAGTAAAATTATCGTGAAATTACTAGTATGTACAAAAAAAATTTACTTAATAATGAAATTAAATCATTCAATTTCATCTGATCATTGAAATTGAGTGAATATTTAATTATTAGGTGTATAGTAAAATTATCGTGAAATTACTAGTATGTACAAAAGAAATTTACTTAATAATGAAATTAAATCGTTCAATTTCATCTGATCATTGAAATTGAGTGAATATTTAATTATTAGGTATATAGTAAAATTATCGTGAAATTACTAGTATGTACAAAAAAAATTTACTTAATAATGAAATTAAATCGTTCAATTTCATCTGATCATTGAAATTGAGTGAATATTTAATTATTAGATGTATAGTAAAATTATCGTGAAATTACTAGTATGTACAAAAAAAATTTACTTAATAATGAAATTAAATCATTCAATTTCATCTGATCATTGAAATTGAGTGAATATTTAATTATTAGGTGTATAGTAAAATTATCGTGAAATTACTAGTATGTACAAAAAAAATTTACTTAATAATGAAATTAAATCGTTCAATTTCATCTGATCATTGAAATTGAGTGAATATTTAATTATTAGGGGTATAGTAAAATTATCGTGAAATTACTAGTATGTACAAAAAAAATTTACTTAATAATGAAATTAAATCGTTCAATTTCATCTGATCATTGAAATTGAGTGAATATTTAATTATTAGGTGTATAGTAAAATTATCGTGAAATTACTAGTATGTACAAAAAAAATTTACTTAATAATGAAATTAAATCGTTCAATTTCATCTGATCATTGAAATTGAGTGAATATTTAATTATTAGATGTATAGTAAAATTATCGTGAAATTACTAGTATGTACAAAAAAAATTTACTTAATAATGAAATTAAATCGTTCAATTTCATCTGATCATTGAAATTGAGTGAATATTTAATTATTAGGTGTATAGTAAAATTATCGTGAAATTACTAGTATGTACAAAAAAAATTTACTTAATAATGAAATTAAATCGTTCAATTTCATCTGATCATTGAAAATGAGTGAATATTTAATTATTAGGTGTAATGTAAAATTATCGTGAAATTACTAGTATGTACAAAAAAAATTTACTTAATAATGAAATTAAATCGTTCAATTTCATCTGATCATTGAAATTGAGTGAATATTTAATTATTAGGTGTATAGTAAAATTATCGTGAAATTACTAGTATGTACAAAAAAAATTTACTTAATAATGAAATTAAATCGTTCAATTTCATCTGATCATTGAAATTGAGTGAATATTTAATTATTAGGTGTATAGTAAAATTATCGTGAAATTACTAGTATGTACAAAAAAAATTTACTTAATAATGAAATTAAATCGTTCAATTTCATCTGATCATTGAAATTGAGTGAATATTTAATTATTAGGTGTATAGTAAAATTATCGTGAAATTACTAGTATGTACAAAAAAAATTTACTTAATAATGAAATTAAATCGTTCAATTTCATCTGATCATTGAAATTGAGTGAATATTTAATTATTAGATGTATAGTAAAATTATCGTGAAATTACTAGTATGTACAAAAAAAATTTACTTAATAATGAAATTAAATCGTTCAATTTCATCTGATCATTGAAATTGAGTGAATATTTAATTATTAGGTGTATAGTAAAATTATCGTGAAATTACTAGTATGTACAAAAAAAATTTACTTAATAATGAAATTAAATCGTTCAATTTCATCTGATCATTGAAATTGAGTGAATATTTAATTATTAGGTGTATAGTAAAATTATCGTGAAATTACTAGTATGCACAACAAAAATTTACTTAATAATGAAATTAAATCGTTCAATTTCATCTGATCATTGAAATTGAGTGAATATTTAATTATTAGGTATATAGTAAAATTATCGTGAAATTACTAGTATGTACAAAAAAAATTTACTTAATAATGAAATTAAATCGTTCAATTTCATCTGATCATTGAAATTGAGTGAATATTTAATTATTAGGTGTATAGTAAAATTATCGTGAAATTACTAGTATGTACAAAAAAAATTTACTTAATAATGAAATTAAATCGTTCAATTTCATCTGATCATTGAAATAGAGTGAATATTTAATTATTAGGTGTATAGTAAAATTATCGTGAAATTACTAGTATGCACAACAAAAATTTACTTAATAATGAAATTAAATCGTTCAATTTCATCTGATCATTGAAATTGAGTGAATATTTAATTATTAGTTATATAGTAAAATTATCGTGAAATTACTAGTATGTACAAAAAAAATTTACTTAATAATGAAATTAAATCATTCAATTTCATCTGATCATTGAAATTGAGTGAATATTTAATTATTAGGTGTATAGTAAAATTATCGTGAAATTACTAGTATGCACAACAAAAATTTACTTAATAATGAAATTAAATCATTCAATTTCATCTGATCATTGAAATTGAGTGAATATTTAATTATTAGGTATATAGTAAAATTATCGTGAAATTACTAGTATGTACAAAAAAAATTTACTTAATAATGAAATTAAATCATTCAATTTCATCTGATCATTGAAATTGAGTGAATATTTAATTATTAGGTGTATAGTAAAATTATCGTGAAATTACTAGTATGTACAAAAGAAATTTACTTAATAATGAAATTAAATCATTCAATTTCATCTGATCATTGAAATTGAGTGAATATTTAATTATTAGGTATATAGTAAAATTATCGTGAAATTACTAGTATGTACAAAAAAAATTTACTTAATAATGAAATTAAATCATTCAATTTCATCTGATCATTGAAATTGAGTGAATATTTATTTATTAGGTGTATAGTAAAATTATCGTGAAATTACTAGTATGTACAAAAAAAATTTACTTAATAATGAAATTAAATCATTCAATTTCATCTGATCATTGAAATTGAGTGAATATTTAATTATTAGGTGTATAGTAAAATTATCGTGAAATTACTAGTATGTACAAAAAAAATTTACTTAATAATGAAATTAAATCGTTCAATTTCATCTGATCATTGAAATTGAGTGAATATTTAATTATTAGGTGTATAGTAAAATTATCGTGAAATTACTAGTATGTACAAAAAAAATTTACTTAATAATGAAATTAAATCGTTCAATTTCATCTGATCATTGAAATTGAGTGAATATTTAATTATTAGATGTATAGTAAAATTATCGTGAAATTACTAGTATGTACAAAAAAAATTTACTTAATAATGAAATTAAATCGTTCAATTTCATCTGATCATTGAAATTGAGTGAATATTTAATTATTAGGTGTATAGTAAAATTATCGTGAAATTACTAGTATGTACAAAAAAAATTTACTTAATAATGAAATTAAATCGTTCAATTTCATCTGATCATTGAAATTGAGTGAATATTTAATTATTAGGTGTATAGTAAAATTATCGTGAAATTACTAGTATGTACAAAAAAAATTTACTTAATAATGAAATTAAATCATTCAATTTCATCTGATCATTGAAATTGAGTGAATATTTAATTATTAGGTGTATAGTAAAATTATCGTGAAATTACTAGTATGCACAAAAAAAATTTACTTAATAATGAAATTAAATCGTTCAATTTCATCTGATCATTGAAATTGAGTGAATATTTAATTATTAGGTGTATAGTAAAATTATCGTGAAATTACTAGTATGTACAAAAAAAATTTACTTAATAATGAAATTAAATCGTTCAATTTCATCTGATCATTGAAATTGAGTGAATATTTAATTATTAGATGTATAGTAAAATTATCGTGAAATTACTAGTATGTACAAAAAAAATTTACTTAATAATGAAATTAAATCGTTCAATTTCATCTGATGATTGAAATTGAGTGAATATTTAATTATTAGGTGTATAGTAAAATTATCGTGAAATTACTAGTATGTACAACAAAAATTTACTTAATAATGAAATTAAATCGTTCAATTTCATCTGATCATTGAAATTGAGTGAATATTTAATTATTAGGTGTATAGTAAAATTATCGTGAAATTACTAGTATGTACAAAAAAAATTTACTTAATAATGAAATTAAATCGTTCAATTTAATCTGATCATTGAAATTGAGTGAATATTTAATTATTAGGTGTATAGTAAAATTATCGTGAAATTACTAGTATGTACAAAAAAAATTTACTTAATAATGAAATTAAATCGTTCAATTTCATCTGATCATTGAAATTGAGTGAATATTTAATTATTAGGTGTATAGTAAAATTATCGTGAAATTACTAGTATGTACAAAAAAAATTTACTTAATAATGAAATTAAATCGTTCAATTTCATCTGATCATTGAAATTGAGTGAATATTTAATTATTAGATGTATAGTAAAATTATCGTGAAATTACTAGTATGTACAAAAAAAATTTACTTAATAATGAAATTAAATCGTTCAATTTCATCTGATCATTGAAATTGAATGAATATTTAATTATTAGGTGTATAGTAAAATTATCGTGAAATTACTAGTATGTACAAAAAAAAATTTACTTAATAATGAAATTAAATCGTTCAATTTCATCTGATCATTGAAATTGAGTGAATATTTAATTATTAGGTGTATAGTAAAATTATCGTGAAATTACTAGTATGTACAAAAAAAATTTACTTAATAATGAAATTAAATCGTTCAATTTCATCTGATCATTGAAATTGAGTGAATATTTAATTATTAGGTGTATAGTAAAATTATCGTGAAATTACTAGTATGTACAAAAAAAATTTACTTAATAATGAAATTAAATCGTTCAATTTCATCTGATCATTGAAATTGAGTGAATATTTAATTATTAGATGTATTGTAAAATTATCGTGAAATTACTAGTATGTACAAAAAAAATTTACTTAATAATGAAATTAAATCGTTCAATTTCATCTGATCATTGAAATTGAGTGAATATTTAATTATTAGGTGTATAGTAAAATTATCGTGAAATTACTAGTATGTACAAAAGAAATTTACTTAATAATGAAATTAAATCATTCAATTTCATCTGATCATTGAAATTGAGTGAATATTTAATTATTAGGTATATAGTAAAATTATCGTGAAATTACTAGTATGTACAAAAAAAATTTACTAAATAATGAAATTAAATCATTCAATTTCATCTGATCATTGAAATTGAGTGAATATTTAAATATTAGGCATATAGTAAAATTATCGTGAAATTACTAGTATGTACAAAAAAAATTTACTTAATAATGAAATTAAATCATTCAATTTCATCTGATCATTGAAATTGAGTGAATATTTAATTATTAGGTGTATAGTAAAATTATCGTGAAATTACTAGTATGTACAAAAAAAATTTACTTAATAATGAAATTAAATCATTCAATTTCATCTGATCATTGAAATTGAGTGAATATTTAATTATTAGGTATATAGTAAAATTATCGTGAAATTACTAGTATGTACAAAAAAAATTTACTTAATAATGAAATTAAATCATTCAATTTCATCTGATCATTGAAATTGAGTGAATATTTAATTATTAGGTATATAGTAAAATTATCGTGAAATTACTAGTATGTACAAAAAAAATTTACTTAATAATGAAATTAAATCATTCAATTTCATCTGATCATTGAAATTGAGTGAATATTTAATTATTAGGTGTATAGTAAAATTTTCGTGAAATTACTAGTATGTACAAAAAAAATTTACTTAATAATGAAATTAAATCATTCAATTTCATTTGATCATTGAAATTGAGTGAATATTTAATTATTAGGTGTATAGTAAAATTATCGTGAAATTACTAGTATGTACAAAAAAAATTTACTTAATAATGAAATTAAATCATTCAATTTCATCTGATCATTGAAATTGAGTGAATATTTAATTATTAGGTGTATAGTAAAATTATCGTGAAATTACTGGTATGTACAAAAGAAATTTACTTAATAATGAAATTAAATCATTCAATTTCATCTGATCATTGAAATTGAGTGAATATTTAATTATTAGGTGTATAGTAAAATTATCGTGAAATTACTAGTATGTACAAAAGAAATTTACTTAATAATGAAATTAAATCATTCAATTTCATCTGATCATTGAAATTGAGTGAATATTTAATTATTAGGTATATAGTAAAATTATCGTGAAATTACTAGTATGTACAAAAAAAATTTACTTAATAATGAAATTAAATCATTCAATTTCATCTGATCATTGAAATTGAGTGAATATTTAATTATTAGGTGTATAGTAAAATTATCGTGAAATTACTAGTATGTAGAAAAAAAATTTACTTAATAATGAAATTAAATCATTCAATTTCATCTGATCATTGAAATTGAGTGAATATTTAATTATTAAGTGTATAGTAAAATTATCGTGAAATTACTAGTATGTACAAAAAAAATTTACTTAATAATGAAATTAAATCGTTCAATTTCATCTGATCATTGAAATTGAGTGAATATTTAATTATTAGGTGTATAGTAAAATTATCGTGAAATTACTAGTATGTACAAAAAAATTTACAAAATAATGAAATTAAATCGTTCAATTTCATCTGATCATTGAAATTGAGTGAATATTTAATTATTAGATGTATAGTAAAATTATCGTGAAATTACTAGTATGTACAAAAAAAATTTACTTATTAATGAAATTAAATCGTTCAATTTCATCTGATCATTGAAATTGAGTGAATATTTAATTATTAGGTGTATAGTAAAATTATCGTGAAATTACTAGTATGTACAAAAAAAATTTACTTAATAATGAAATTAAATCATTCAATTTCATCTGATCATTGAAATTGAGTGAATATTTAATTATTAGGTGTATAGTAAAATTTTCGTGAAATTACTAGTATGTACAAAAAAAATTTACTTAATAATGAAATTAAATCATTCAATTTCATTTGATCATTGAAATTGAGTGAATATTTAATTATTAGGTGTATAGTAAAATTATCGTGAAATTACTAGTATGTACAAAAAAAATTTACTTAATAATGAAATTAAATCATTCAATTTCATCTGAGCATTGAAATTGAGTGAATATTTAATTATTAGGTGTATAGTAAAATTATCGTGAAATTACTGGTATGTACAAAAGAAATTTACTTAATAATGAAATTAAATCATTCAATTTCATCGGATCATTGAAATTGAGTGAATATTTAATTATTAGGTGTATAGTAAAATTATCGTGAAATTACTAGTATGTACAAAAGAAATTTACTTAATAATGAAATTAAATCATTCAGTTTCATCTGATCATTGAAATTGAGTGAATATTTAATTATTAGGTGTATAGTAAAATTATCGTGAAATTACTAGTATGTACAAAAAAAATTTACTTAATAATGAAATTAAATCATTCAATTTCATCTGATCATTGAAATTGAGTGAATATTTAATTATTAGGTGTATAGTAAAATTATCGTGAAATTACTGGTATGTACAAAAGAAATTTACTTAATAATGAAATTAAATCATTCAATTTCATCTGATCATTGAAATTGAGTGAATATTTAATTATTAGGTGTATAGTAAAATTATCGTGAAATTACTAGTATGTACAAAAGAAATTTACTTAATAATGAAATTAAATCATTCAATTTCATCTGATCATTGAAATTGAGTGAATATTTAATTATTAGGTATATAGTAAAATTATCGTGAAATTACTAGTATGTACAAAAAAAATTTACTTAATAATGAAATTAAATCATTCAATTTCATCTGATCATTGAAATTGAGTGAATATTTAATTATTAGGTGTATAGTAAAATTATCGTGAAATTACTAGTATGTAGAAAAAAAATTTACTTAATAATGAAATTAAATCATTCAATTTCATCTGATCATTGAAATTGAGTGAATATTTAATTATTAAGTGTATAGTAAAATTATCGTGAAATTACTAGTATGTACAAAAAAAATTTACTTAATAATGAAATTAAATCGTTCAATTTCATCTGATCATTGAAATTGAGTGAATATTTAATTATTAGGTGTATAGTAAAATTATCGTGAAATTACTAGTATGTACAAAAAAATTTACAAAATAATGAAATTAAATCGTTCAATTTCATCTGATCATTGAAATTGAGTGAATATTTAATTATTAGATGTATAGTAAAATTATCGTGAAATTACTGGTATGTACAAAAGAAATTTACTTAATAATGAAATTAAATCATTCAATTTCATCTGATCATTGAAATTGAGTGAATATTTAATTATTAGGTGTATAGTAAAATTATCGTGAAATTACTAGTATGTACAAAAGAAATTTACTTAATAATGAAATTAAATCATTCAATTTCATCTGATCATTGAAATTGAGTGAATATTTAATTATTAGGTATATAGTAAAATTATCGTTAAATTACTAGTATGTACAAAAAAAATTTACTTAATAATGAAATTAAATCATTCAATTTCATCTGATCATTGAAATTGAGTGAATATTTAATTATTAGGTGTATAGTAAAATTATCGTGAAATTACTAGTATGTACAAAAAAAATTTACTTAATAATGAAATTAAATCATTCAATTTCATTTGATCATTGAAATTGAGTGAATATTTAATTATTAGGCGTATAGTAAAATTATCGTGAAATTACTAGTATGTACAAAAGAAATTTACTTAATAATGAAATTAAATCATTCAATTTCATCTGATCTTTGAAATTGAGTGAATATTTAATTATTAGGTGTATAGTAAAATTATCGTGAAATTACTAGTATGTACAAAAGAAATTTACTTAATAATGAAATTAAATCATTCAATTTCATCTGATCATTGAAATTGAGTGAATATTTAATTATTAGGTATATAGTAAAATTATCGTGAAATTACTAGTATGTACAAAAAAAATTTACTTAATAATGAAATTAAATCATTCAATTTCATCTGATCATTGAAATTGAGTGAATATTTAATTATTAGGTGTATAGTAAAATTATCGTGAAATTACTAGTATGTACAAAAAAAATTTACTTAATAATGAAATTAAATCATTCAATTTCATCTGATCATTGAAATTGAGTGAATATTTAATTATTAGGTGTATAGTAAAATTATCGTGAAATTACTAGTATGTACAAAAAAAATTTACTTAATAATGAAATTAAATCGTTCAATTTCATCTGATCATTGAAATTGAGTGAATATTTAATTATTAGGTGTATAGTAAAATTATCGTGAAATTACTAGTATGTACAAAAAAAATTTACTTAATAATGAAATTAAATCGTTCAATTTCATCTGATCATTGAAATTGAGTGAATATTTAATTATTAGATGTATAGTAAAATTATCGTGAAATTACTAGTATGTACAAAAAAAATTTACTTAATAATGAAATTAAATCGTTCAATTTCATCTGATCATTGAAATTGAGTGAATATTTAATTATTAGGTGTATAGTAAAATTATCGTGAAATTACTAGTATGTACAAAAAAAATTTACTTAATAATGAAATTAAATCGTTCAATTTCATCTGATCATTGAAATTGAGTGAATATTTAATTATTAGGTGTATAGTAAAATTATCGTGAAATTACTAGTATGTACAAAAAAAATTTACTTAATAATGAAATTAAATCATTCAATTTCATCTGATCATTGAAATTGAGTGAATATTTAATTATTAGGTGTATAGTAAAATTATCGTGAAATTACTAGTATGCACAAAAAAAATTTACTTAATAATGAAATTAAATCGTTCAATTTCATCTGATCATTGAAATTGAGTGAATATTTAATTATTAGGTGTATAGTAAAATTATCGTGAAATTACTAGTATGTACAAAAAAAATTTACTTAATAATGAAATTAAATCGTTCAATTTCATCTGATCATTGAAATTGAGTGAATATTTAATTATTAGATGTATAGTAAAATTATCGTGAAATTACTAGTATGTACAAAAAAAATTTACTTAATAATGAAATTAAATCGTTCAATTTCATCTGATGATTGAAATTGAGTGAATATTTAATTATTAGGTGTATAGTAAAATTATCGTGAAATTACTAGTATGTACAACAAAAATTTACTTAATAATGAAATTAAATCGTTCAATTTCATCTGATCATTGAAATTGAGTGAATATTTAATTATTAGGTGTATAGTAAAATTATCGTGAAATTACTAGTATGTACAAAAAAAATTTACTTAATAATGAAATTAAATCGTTCAATTTAATCTGATCATTGAAATTGAGTGAATATTTAATTATTAGGTGTATAGTAAAATTATCGTGAAATTACTAGTATGTACAAAAAAAATTTACTTAATAATGAAATTAAATCGTTCAATTTCATCTGATCATTGAAATTGAGTGAATATTTAATTATTAGGTGTATAGTAAAATTATCGTGAAATTACTAGTATGTACAAAAAAAATTTACTTAATAATGAAATTAAATCGTTCAATTTCATCTGATCATTGAAATTGAGTGAATATTTAATTATTAGATGTATAGTAAAATTATCGTGAAATTACTAGTATGTACAAAAAAAATTTACTTAATAATGAAATTAAATCGTTCAATTTCATCTGATCATTGAAATTGAATGAATATTTAATTATTAGGTGTATAGTAAAATTATCGTGAAATTACTAGTATGTACAAAAAAAAATTTACTTAATAATGAAATTAAATCGTTCAATTTCATCTGATCATTGAAATTGAGTGAATATTTAATTATTAGGTGTATAGTAAAATTATCGTGAAATTACTAGTATGTACAAAAAAAATTTACTTAATAATGAAATTAAATCGTTCAATTTCATCTGATCATTGAAATTGAGTGAATATTTAATTATTAGGTGTATAGTAAAATTATCGTGAAATTACTAGTATGTACAAAAAAAATTTACTTAATAATGAAATTAAATCGTTCAATTTCATCTGATCATTGAAATTGAGTGAATATTTAATTATTAGATGTATTGTAAAATTATCGTGAAATTACTAGTATGTACAAAAAAAATTTACTTAATAATGAAATTAAATCATTCAATTTCATCTGATCATTGAAATTGAGTGAATATTTAATTATTAGGTGTATAGTAAAATTATCGTGAAATTACTAGTATGTACAAAAGAAATTTACTTAATAATGAAATTAAATCATTCAATTTCATCTGATCATTGAAATTGAGTGAATATTTAATTATTAGGTATATAGTAAAATTATCGTGAAATTACTAGTATGTACAAAAAAAATTTACTAAATAATGAAATTAAATCATTCAATTTCATCTGATCATTGAAATTGAGTGAATATTTAAATATTAGGCATATAGTAAAATTATCGTGAAATTACTAGTATGTACAAAAAAAATTTACTTAATAATGAAATTAAATCATTCAATTTCATCTGATCATTGAAATTGAGTGAATATTTAATTATTAGGTGTATAGTAAAATTATCGTGAAATTACTAGTATGTACAAAAAAAATTTACTTAATAATGAAATTAAATCATTCAATTTCATCTGATCATTGAAATTGAGTGAATATTTAATTATTAGGTATATAGTAAAATTATCGTGAAATTACTAGTATGTACAAAAAAAATTTACTTAATAATGAAATTAAATCATTCAATTTCATCTGATCATTGAAATTGAGTGAATATTTAATTATTAGGTATATAGTAAAATTATCGTGAAATTACTAGTATGTACAAAAAAAATTTACTTAATAATGAAATTAAATCATTCAATTTCATCTGATCATTGAAATTGAGTGAATATTTAATTATTAGGTGTATAGTAAAATTTTCGTGAAATTACTAGTATGTACAAAAAAAATTTACTTAATAATGAAATTAAATCATTCAATTTCATTTGATCATTGAAATTGAGTGAATATTTAATTATTAGGTGTATAGTAAAATTATCGTGAAATTACTAGTATGTACAAAAAAAATTTACTTAATAATGAAATTAAATCATTCAATTTCATCTGATCATTGAAATTGAGTGAATATTTAATTATTAGGTGTATAGTAAAATTATCGTGAAATTACTGGTATGTACAAAAGAAATTTACTTAATAATGAAATTAAATCATTCAATTTCATCTGATCATTGAAATTGAGTGAATATTTAATTATTAGGTGTATAGTAAAATTATCGTGAAATTACTAGTATGTACAAAAGAAATTTACTTAATAATGAAATTAAATCATTCAATTTCATCTGATCATTGAAATTGAGTGAATATTTAATTATTAGGTATATAGTAAAATTATCGTGAAATTACTAGTATGTACAAAAAAAATTTACTTAATAATGAAATTAAATCATTCAATTTCATCTGATCATTGAAATTGAGTGAATATTTAATTATTAGGTGTATAGTAAAATTATCGTGAAATTACTAGTATGTAGAAAAAAAATTTACTTAATAATGAAATTAAATCATTCAATTTCATCTGATCATTGAAATTGAGTGAATATTTAATTATTAAGTGTATAGTAAAATTATCGTGAAATTACTAGTATGTACAAAAAAAATTTACTTAATAATGAAATTAAATCGTTCAATTTCATCTGATCATTGAAATTGAGTGAATATTTAATTATTAGGTGTATAGTAAAATTATCGTGAAATTACTAGTATGTACAAAAAAATTTACAAAATAATGAAATTAAATCGTTCAATTTCATCTGATCATTGAAATTGAGTGAATATTTAATTATTAGATGTATAGTAAAATTATCGTGAAATTACTAGTATGTACAAAAAAAATTTACTTATTAATGAAATTAAATCGTTCAATTTCATCTGATCATTGAAATTGAGTGAATATTTAATTATTAGGTGTATAGTAAAATTATCGTGAAATTACTAGTATGTACAAAAAAAATTTACTTAATAATGAAATTAAATCATTCAATTTCATCTGATCATTGAAATTGAGTGAATATTTAATTATTAGGTGTATAGTAAAATTTTCGTGAAATTACTAGTATGTACAAAAAAAATTTACTTAATAATGAAATTAAATCATTCAATTTCATTTGATCATTGAAATTGAGTGAATATTTAATTATTAGGTGTATAGTAAAATTATCGTGAAATTACTAGTATGTACAAAAAAAATTTACTTAATAATGAAATTAAATCATTCAATTTCATCTGAGCATTGAAATTGAGTGAATATTTAATTATTAGGTGTATAGTAAAATTATCGTGAAATTACTGGTATGTACAAAAGAAATTTACTTAATAATGAAATTAAATCATTCAATTTCATCGGATCATTGAAATTGAGTGAATATTTAATTATTAGGTGTATAGTAAAATTATCGTGAAATTACTAGTATGTACAAAAGAAATTTACTTAATAATGAAATTAAATCATTCAATTTCATCTGATCATTGAAATTGAGTGAATATTTAATTATTAGGTGTATAGTAAAATTATCGTGAAATTACTAGTATGTACAAAAAAAATTTACTTAATAATGAAATTAAATCATTCAATTTCATCTGATCATTGAAATTGAGTGAATATTTAATTATTAGGTGTATAGTAAAATTATCGTGAAATTACTGGTATGTACAAAAGAAATTTACTTAATAATGAAATTAAATCATTCAATTTCATCTGATCATTGAAATTGAGTGAATATTTAATTATTAGGTGTATAGTAAAATTATCGTGAAATTACTAGTATGTACAAAAGAAATTTACTTAATAATGAAATTAAATCATTCAATTTCATCTGATCATTGAAATTGAGTGAATATTTAATTATTAGGTATATAGTAAAATTATCGTGAAATTACTAGTATGTACAAAAAAAATTTACTTAATAATGAAATTAAATCATTCAATTTCATCTGATCATTGAAATTGAGTGAATATTTAATTATTAGGTGTATAGTAAAATTATCGTGAAATTACTAGTATGTAGAAAAAAAATTTACTTAATAATGAAATTAAATCATTCAATTTCATCTGATCATTGAAATTGAGTGAATATTTAATTATTAAGTGTATAGTAAAATTATCGTGAAATTACTAGTGTGTACAAAAAAAATTTACTTAATAATGAAATTAAATCGTTCAATTTCATCTGATCATTGAAATTGAGTGAATATTTAATTATTAGGTGTATAGTAAAATTATCGTGAAATTACTATTATGTACAAAAAAATTTACAAAATAATGAAATTAAATCGTTCAATTTCATCTGATCATTGAAATTGAGTGAATATTTAATTATTAGATGTATAGTAAAATTATCGTGAAATTACTGGTATGTACAAAAGAAATTTACTTAATAATGAAATTAAATCATTCAATTTCATCTGATCATTGAAATTGAGTGAATATTTAATTATTAGGTGTATAGTAAAATTATCGTGAAATTACTAGTATGTACAAAAGAAATTTACTTAATAATGAAATTAAATCATTCAATTTCATCTGATCATTGAAATTGAGTGAATATTTAATTATTAGGTATATAGTAAAATTATCGTTAAATTACTAGTATGTACAAAAAAAATTTACTTAATAATGAAATTTAATCATTCAATTTCATCTGATCATTGAAATTGAGTGAATATTTAATTATTAGGTGTATAGTAAAATTATCGTGAAATTACTAGTATGTACAAAAAAAATTTACTTAATAATGAAATTAAATCATTCAATTTCATTTGATCATTGAAATTGAGTGAATATTTAATTATTAGGTGTATAGTAAAATTATCGTGAAATTACTAGTATGTACAAAAGAAATTTACTTAATAATGAAATTAAATCATTCAATTTCATCTGATCATTGAAATTGAGTGAATATTTAATTATTAGGTGTATAGTAAAATTATCGTGAAATTACTGGTATGTACAAAAGAAATTTACTTAATAATGAAATTAAATCATTCAATTTCATCTGATCATTGAAATTGAGTGAATATTTAATTATTAGGTGTATAGTAAAATTATCGTGAAATTACTAGTATGTACAAAAGAAATTTACTTAATAATGAAATTAAATCATTCAATTTCATCTGATCTTTGAAATTGAGTGAATATTTAATTATTAGGTGTATAGTAAAATTATCGTGAAATTACTAGTATGTACAAAAAAAATTTACTTAATAATGAAATTAAATCATTCAATTTCATCTGATCATTGAAATTGAGTGAATATTTAATTATTAGGTATATAGTAAAATTATCGTGAAATTACTAGTATCTACAAAAAAAATTTACTTAATAATGAAATTAAATCATTCAATTTCATCTGATCATTGAAATTGAGTGAATATTTAATTATTAGTTGTATAGTAAAATTATCGTGAAATTACTAGTATGTACAAAAAAAATTTACTTAATAATGAAATTAAATCATTCAATTTCATCTGATCATTGAAATTGAGTGAATATTTAATTATTAGGTGTATAGTAAAATTATCGTGAAATTACTAGTATGTACAAAAAAAATTTACTTAATAATGAAATTAAATCGTTCAATTTCATCTGATCATTGAAATTGAGTGAATATTTAATTATTAGGTGTATAGTAAAATTATCGTGAAATTACTAGTATGTACAAAAAAAATTTACTTAATAATGAAATTAAATCGTTCAATTTCATCTGATCATTGAAATTGAGTGAATATTTAATTATTAGATGTATAGTAAAATTATCGTGAAATTACTAGTATGTACAAAAAAAATTTACTTAATAATGAAATTAAATCGTTCAATTTCATCTGATCATTGAAATTGAGTGAATATTTAATTATTAGGTGTATAGTAAAATTATCGTGAAATTACTAGTATGTACAAAAAAAATTTACTTAATAATGAAATTAAATCATTCAATTTCATCTGATCATTGAAATTGAGTGAATATTTAATTATTAGGTGTATAGTAAAATTATCGTGAAATTACTGGTATGTACAAAAGAAATTTACTTAATAATGAAATTAAATCATTCAATTTCATCTGATCATTGAAATTGAGTGAATATTTAATTATTAGGTGTATAGTAAAATTATCGTGAAATTACTAGTACGTACAAAAGAAATTTACTTAATAATGAAATTAAATCATTCAATTTCATCTGATCATTGAAATTGAGTGAATATTTAATTATTAGGTATATAGTAAAATTATCGTGAAATTACTAGTATGTACAAAAAAAATTTACTTAATAATGAAATTAAATCATTCAATTTCATCTGATCATTGAAATTGAGTGAATATTTAATTATTAGGTGTATAGTAAAATTATCGTGAAATTACTAGTATGTAGAAAAAAAATTTACTTAATAATGAAATTAAATCATTCAATTTCATCTGATCATTGAAATTGAGTGAATATTTAATTATTAAGTGTATAGTAAAATTATCGTGAAATTACTAGTATGTACAAAAAAAATTTACTTAATAATGAAATTAAATCGTTCAATTTCATCTGATCATTGAAATTGAGTGAATATTTAATTATTAGGTGTATAGTAAAATTATCGTGAAATTACTAGTATGTACAAAAAAATTTACAAAATAATGAAATTAAATCGTTCAATTTCATCTGATCATTGAAATTGAGTGAATATTTAATTATTAGATGTATAGTAAAATTATCGTGAAATTACTAGTATGTAAAAAAAAAATTTACTTATTAATGAAATTAAATCGTTCAATTTCATCTGATCATTGAAATTGAGTGAATATTTAATTATTAGGTGTATAGTAAAATTATCGTGAAATTACTAGTATGTACGAAAAAAATTTACTTAATAATGAAATTAAATCGTTCAATTTCATCTGATCATTGAAATTGAGTGAATATTTAATTATTAGGTGTATAGTAAAATTATCGTGAAATTACTAGTATGTACAAAAAAAATTTACTTAATAATGAAATTAAATCGTTCAATTTCATCTGATCATTGAAATTGAGTGAATATTTAATTATTAGATGTATAGTAAAATTATCGTGAAATTACTAGTATGTACAAAAAAAATTTACTTAATAATGAAATTAAATCGTTCAATTTCATCTGATCATTGAAATTGAGTGAATATTTAATTATTTGATGTATAGTAAAATTATCGTGAAATTACTAGTATGTACAAAAAAAATTTACTTAATAATGAAATTAAATCATTCAATTACATCTGATCATTGAAATTGAGTGAATATTTAATTATTTGATGTATAGTAAAATTATCGTGAAATTACTAGTATGTACAAAAAAAATTTACTTAATAATGAAATTAAATCGTTCAATTTCATCTGATCATTGAAATTGAGTGAATATTTAATTATTAGATGTATAGTAAAATTATCGTGAAATTACTAGTATGTACAAAAAAAATTTACTTAATAATGAAATTAAATCATTCAATTTCATCTGATCATTGAAATTGAGTGAATATTTAATTATTTGATGTATAGTAAAATTATCGTGAAATTACTAGTATGTACAAAAAAAATTTACTTAATAATGAAATTAAATCATTCAATTACATCTGATCATTGAAATTGAGTGAATATTTAATTATTTGATGTATAGTAAAATTATCGTGAAATTACTAGTATGTACAAAAGAAATTTACTTAATAATGAAATTAAATCATTCAATTTCATCGGATCATTGAAATTGAGTGAATATTTAATTATTAGGTGTATAGTAAAATTATCGTGAAATTACTAGTATGTACAAAAGAAATTTACTTAATAATGAAATTAAATCATTCAATTTCATCTGATCATTGAAATTGAGTGAATATTTAATTATTAGGTGTATAGTAAAATTATCGTGAAATTACTAGTATGTACAAAAAAAATTTACTTAATAATGAAATTAAATCATTCAATTTCATCTGATCATTGAAATTGAGTGAATATTTAATTATTAGGTGTATAGTAAAATTATCGTGAAATTACTGGTATGTACAAAAGAAATTTACTTAATAATGAAATTAAATCATTCAATTTCATCTGATCATTGAAATTGAGTGAATATTTAATTATTAGGTGTATAGTAAAATTATCGTGAAATTACTAGTATGTACAAAAGAAATTTACTTAATAATGAAATTAAATCATTCAATTTCATCTGATCATTGAAATTGAGTGAATATTTAATTATTAGGTATATAGTAAAATTATCGTGAAATTACTAGTATGTACAAAAAAAATTTACTTAATAATGAAATTAAATCATTCAATTTCATCTGATCATTGAAATTGAGTGAATATTTAATTATTAGGTGTATAGTAAAATTATCGTGAAATTACTAGTATGTAGAAAAAAAATTTACTTAATAATGAAATTAAATCATTCGATTTCATCTGATCATTGAAATTGAGTGAATATTTAATTATTAAGTGTATAGTAAAATTATCGTGAAATTACTAGTATGTACAAAAAAAATTTACTTAATAATGAAATTAAATCGTTCAATTTCATCTGATCATTGAAATTGAGTGAATATTTAATTGTTAGGTGTATAGTAAAATTATCGTGAAATTACTAGTATGTACAAAAAAATTTACAAAATAATGAAATTAAATCGTTCAATTTCATCTGATCATTGAAATTGAGTGAATATTTAATTATTAGATGTATAGTAAAATTATCGTGAAATTACTAGTATGTACAAAAAAAATTTACTTAATAATGAAATTAAATCGTTCAATTTCATCTGATCATTGAAATTGAGTGAATATTTAATTATTAGATGTATAGTAAAATTATCGTGAAATTACTAGTATGTACAAAAAAAATTTACTTAATAATGAAATTAAATCGTTCAATTTCATCTGATCATTGAAATTGAGTGAATATTTAATTATTTGATGTATAGTAAAATTATCGTGAAATTACTAGTATGTACAAAAAAAATTTACTTAATAATGAAATTAAATCATTCAATTACATCTGATCATTGAAATTGAGTGAATATTTAATTATTTGATGTATAGTAAAATTATCGTGAAATTACTAGTATGTACAAAAAAAATTTACTTAATAATGAAATTAAATCGTTCAATTTCATCTGATCATTGAAATTGAGTGAATATTTAATTATTAGATGTATAGTAAAATTATCGTGAAATTACTAGTATGTACAAAAAAAATTTACTTAATAATGAAATTAAATCATTCAATTTCATCTGATCATTGAAATTGAGTGAATATTTAATTATTTGATGTATAGTAAAATTATCGTGAAATTACTAGTATGTACAAAAAAAATTTACTTAATAATGAAATTAAATCATTCAATTACATCTGATCATTGAAATTGAGTGAATATTTAATTATTTGATGTATAGTAAAATTATCGTGAAATTACTAGTATGTACAAAAGAAATTTACTTAATAATGAAATTAAATCATTCAATTTCATCGGATCATTGAAATTGAGTGAATATGTAATTATTAGGTGTATAGTAAAATTATCGTGAAATTACTAGTATGTACAAAAGAAATTTACTTAATAATGAAATTAAATCATTCAATTTCATCTGATCATTGAAATTGAGTGAATATTTAATTATTAGGTGTATAGTAAAATTATCGTGAAATTACTAGTATGTACAAAAAAAATTTACTTAATAATGAAATTAAATCATTCAATTTCATCTGATCATTGAAATTGAGTGAATATTTAATTATTAGGTGTATAGTAAAATTATCGTGAAATTACTGGTATGTACAAAAGAAATTTACTTAATAATGAAATTAAATCATTCAATTTCATCTGATCATTGAAATTGAGTGAATATTTAATTATTAGGTGTATAGTAAAATTATCGTGAAATTACTAGTATGTACAAAAGAAATTTACTTAATAATGAAATTAAATCATTCAATTTCATCTGATCATTGAAATTGAGTGAATATTTAATTATTAGGTATATAGTAAAATTATCGTGAAATTACTAGTATGTACAAAAAAAATTTACTTAATAATGAAATTAAATCATTCAATTTCATCTGATCATTGAAATTGAGTGAATATTTAATTATTAGGTGTATAGTAAAATTATCGTGAAATTACTAGTATGTAGAAAAAAAATTTACTTAATAATGAAATTAAATCATTCGATTTCATCTGATCATTGAAATTGAGTGAATATTTAATTATTAAGTGTATAGTAAAATTATCGTGAAATTACTAGTATGTACAAAAAAAATTTACTTAATAATGAAATTAAATCGTTCAATTTCATCTGATCATTGAAATTGAGTGAATATTTAATTGTTAGGTGTATAGTAAAATTATCGTGAAATTACTAGTATGTACAAAAAAATTTACAAAATAATGAAATTAAATCGTTCAATTTCATCTGATCATTGAAATTGAGTGAATATTTAATTATTAGATGTATAGTAAAATTATCGTGAAATTACTGGTATGTACAAAAGAAATTTACTTAATAATGAAATTAAATCATTCAATTTCATCTGATCATTGAAATTGAGTGAATATTTAATTATTAGGTGTATAGTAAAATTATCGTGAAATTACTAGTATGTACAAAAGAAATTTACTTAATAATGAAATTAAATCATTCAATTTCATCTGATCATTGAAATTGAGTGAATATTTAATTATTAGGTGTATAGTAAAATTATCGTGAAAGTACTAGTATGTACAAAAGAAATTTACTTAATAATGAAATTAAATCATTCAATTTCATCTGATCTTTGAAATTGAGTGAATATTTAATTATTAGGTGTATAGTAAAATTATCGTGAAATTACTAGTATGTACAAAAAAAATTTACTTAATAATGAAATTAAATCATTCAATTTCATCTGATCATTGAAATTGAGTGAATATTTAATTATTAGGTATATAGTAAAATTATCGTGAAATTACTAGTATGTACAAAAAAAATTTACTTAATAATGAAATTAAATCATTCAATTTCATCTGATCATTGAAATTGAGTGAATATTTAATTATTAGGTGTATAGTAAAATTATCGTGAAATTACTAGTATGTACAAAAAAAATTTACTTAATAATGAAATTAAATCATTCAATTTCATCTGATCATTGAAATTGAGTGAATATTTAATTATTAGGTGTATAGTAAAATTATCGTGAAATTACTAGTATGTACAAAAAAAATTTACTTAATAATGAAATTAAATCGTTCAATTTCATCTGATCATTGAAATTGAGTGAATATTTAATTATTAGGTGTATAGTAAAATTATCGTGAAATTACTAGTATGTACAAAAAAAATTTACTTAATAATGAAATTAAATCGTTCAATTTCATCTGATCATTGAAATTGAGTGAATATTTAATTATTAGATGTATAGTAAAATTATCGTGAAATTACTAGTATGTACAAAAAAAATTTACTTAATAATGAAATTAAATCGTTCAATTTCATCTGATCATTGAAATTGAGTGAATATTTAATTATTAGGTGTATAGTAAAATTATCGTGAAATTACTAGTATGTACAAAAAAAATTTACTTAATAATGAAATTAAATCATTCAATTTCATCTGATCATTGAAATTGAGTGAATATTTAATTATTAGGTGTATAGTAAAATTATCGTGAAATTACTGGTATGTACAAAAGAAATTTACTTAATAATGAAATTAAATCATTCAATTTCATCTGATCATTGAAATTGAGTGAATATTTAATTATTAGGTGTATAGTAAAATTATCGTGAAATTACTAGTATGTACAAAAGAAATTTACTTAATAATGAAATTAAATCATTCAATTTCATCTGATCATTGAAATTGAGTGAATATTTAATTATTAGGTATATAGTAAAATTATCGTGAAATTACTAGTATGTACAAAAAAAATTTACTTAATAATGAAATTAAATCATTCAATTTCATCTGATCATTGAAATTGAGTGAATATTTAATTATTAGGTGTATAGTAAAATTATCGTGAAATTACTAGTATGTAGAAAAAAAATTTACTTAATAATGAAATTAAATCATTCAATTTCATCTGATCATTGAAATTGAGTGAATATTTAATTATTAAGTGTATAGTAAAATTATCGTGAAATTACTAGTATGTACAAAAAAAATTTACTTAATAATGAAATTAAATCGTTCAATTTCATCTGATCATTGAAATTGAGTGAATATTTAATTATTAGGTGTATAGTAAAATTATCGTGAAATTACTAGTATGTACGAAAAAAATTTACTTAATAATGAAATTAAATCGTTCAATTTCATCTGATCATTGAAATTGAGTGAATATTTAATTATTAGGTGTATAGTAAAATTATCGTGAAATTACTAGTATGTACAAAAAAAATTTACTTAATAATGAAATTAAATCGTTCAATTTCATCTGATCATTGAAATTGAGTGAATATTTAATTATTAGATGTATAGTAAAATTATCGTGAAATTACTAGTATGTACAAAAAAAATTTACTTAATAATGAAATTAAATCATTCAATTTCATCTGATCATTGAAATTGAGTGAATATTTAATTATTTGATGTATAGTAAAATTATCGTGAAATTACTAGTATGTACAAAAAAAATTTACTTAATAATGAAATTAAATCATTCAATTTCATCTGATCATTGAAATTGAGTGAATATTTAATTATTAGGTGTATAGTAAAATTATCGTGAAATTACTAGTATGTACAAAAGAAATTTACTTAATAATGAAATTAAATCATTCAATTTCATCTGATCATTGAAATTGAGTGAATATTTAATTATTAGGTGTATAGTAAAATTATCGTGAAATTACTAGTATGTACAAAAAAAATTTACTTAATAATGAAATTAAATCATTCAATTTCATCTGATCATTGAAATTGAGTGAATATTTAATTATTAGGTGTATAGTAAAATTATCGTGAAATTACTGGTATGTACAAAAGAAATTTACTTAATAATGAAATTAAATCATTCAATTTCATCTGATCATTGAAATTGAGTGAATATTTAATTATTAGGTGTATAGTAAAATTATCGTGAAATTACTAGTATGTACAAAAGAAATTTACTTAATAATGAAATTAAATCATTCAATTTCATCTGATCATTGAAATTGAGTGAATATTTAATTATTAGGTATATAGTAAAATTATCGTGAAATTACTAGTATGTACAAAAAAAATTTACTTAATAATGAAATTAAATCATTCAATTTCATCTGATCATTGAAATTGAGTGAATATTTAATTATTAGGTGTATAGTAAAATTATCGTGAAATTACTGGTATGTACAAAAGAAATTTACTTAATAATGAAATTAAATCATTCAATTTCATCGGATCATTGAAATTGAGTGAATATTTAATTATTAGGTGTATAGTAAAATTATCGTGAAATTACTAGTATGTACAAAAGAAATTTACTTAATAATGAAATTAAATCATTCAATTTCATCTGATCATTGAAATTGAGTGAATATTTAATTATTAGGTGTATAGTAAAATTATCGTGAAATTACTAGTATGTACAAAAAAAATTTACTTAATAATGAAATTAAATCATTCAATTTCATCTGATCATTGAAATTGAGTGAATATTTAATTATTAGGTGTATAGTAAAATTATCGTGAAATTACTGGTATGTACAAAAGAAATTTACTTAATAATGAAATTAAATCATTCAATTTCATCTGATCATTGAAATTGAGTGAATATTTAATTATTAGGTGTATAGTAAAATTATCGTGAAATTACTAGTATGTACAAAAGAAATTTACTTAATAATGAAATTAAATCATTCAATTTCATCTGATCATTGAAATTGAGTGAATATTTAATTATTAGGTATATAGTAAAATTATCGTGAAATTACTAGTATGTACAAAAAAAATTTACTTAATAATGGAATTAAATCATTCAATTTCATCTGATCATTGAAATTGAGTGAATATTTAATTATTAGGTGTATAGTAAAATTATCGTGAAATTACTAGTATGTAGAAAAAAAATTTACTTAATAATGAAATTAAATCATTCAATTTCATCTGATCATTGAAATTGAGTGAATATTTAATTATTAAGTGTATAGTAAAATTATCGTGAAATTACTAGTATGTACAAAAAAAATTTACTTAATAATGAAATTAAATCGTTCAATTTCATCTGATCATTGAAATTGAGTGAATATTTAATTATTAGGTGTATAGTAAAATTATCGTGAAATTACTAGTATGTATAAAAAAATTTACAAAATAATGAAATTAAATCGTTCAATTTCATCTGATCATTGAAATTGAGTGAATATTTAATTATTAGATGTATAGTAAAATTATCGTGAAATTACTGGTATGTACAAAAGAAATTTACTTAATAATGAAATTAAATCATTCAATTTCATCTGATCATTGAAATTGAGTGAATATTTAATTATTAGGTATATAGTAAAATTATCGTGAAATTACTAGTATGTACAAAAAAAATTTACTTAATAATGAAATTAAATCATTCAATTTCATCTGATCATTGAAATTGAGTGAATATTTAATTATTAGGTATATAGTAAAATTATCGTGAAATTACTAGTATGTACAAAAAAAATTTACTTAATAATGAAATTAAATCATTCAATTTCATCTGATCATTGAAATTGAGTGAATATTTAATTATTAGGTATATAGTAAAATTATCGTGAAATTACTAGTATGTACAAAAAAAATTTACTTAATAATGAAATTAAATCATTCAATTTCATCTGATCATTGAAATTGAGTGAATATTTAATTATTAGGTGTATAGTAAAATTTTCGTGAAATTACTAGTATGTACAAAAAAAATTTACTTAATAATGAAATTAAATCATTCAATTTCATTTGATCATTGAAATTGAGTGAATATTTAATTATTAGGTGTATAGTAAAATTATCGTGAAATTACTAGTATGTACAAAAAAAATTTACTTAATAATGAAATCAAATCATTCAATTTCATCTGATCATTGAAATTGAGTGAATATTTAATTATTAGGTGTATAGTAAAATTATCGTGAAATTACTGGTATGTACAAAAGAAATTTACTTAATAATGAAATTAAATCATTCAATTTCATCTGATCATTGAAATTGAGTGAATATTTAATTATTAGGTGTATAGTAAAATTATCGTGAAATTACTAGTATGTACAAATGAAATTTACTTAATAATGAAATTAAATCATTCAATTTCATCTGATCATTGAAATTGAGTGAATATTTAATTATTAGGTGTATAGTAAAATTATCGTGAAATTACTAGTATGTACAACAAAAATTTACTTAATAATGAAATTAAATCATTCAATTTCATCTGATCATTGAAATTGAGTGAATATTTAATTATTAGGTGTATAGTAAAATTATCGTGAAATTACTGGTATGTACAAAAGAAATTTACTTAATAATGAAATTAAATCATTCAATTTCATCTGATCATTGAAATTGAGTGAATATTTAATTATTAGGTGTATAGTAAAATTATCGTGAAATTACTAGTATGTACAAAAGAAATTTACTTAATAATGAAATTAAATCATTCAATTTCATCTGATCATTGAAATTGAGTGAATATTTAATTATTAGGTATATAGTAAAATTATCGTGAAATTACTAGTATGTACAAAAAAAATTTACTTAATAATGAAATTAAATCATTCAATTTCATCTGATCATTGAAATTGAGTGAATATTTAATTATTAGGTGTATAGTAAAATTATCGTGAAATTACTAGTATGTAGAAAAAAAATTTACTTAATAATGAAATTAAATCATTCAATTTCATCTGATCATTGAAATTGAGTGAATATTTAATTATTAAGTGTATAGTAAAATTATCGTGAAATTACTAGTATGTACAAAAAAAATTTACTTAATAATGAAATTAAATCGTTCAATTTCATCTGATCATTGAAATTGAGTGAATATTTAATTATTAGGTGTATAGTAAAATTATCGTGAAATTACTAGTATGTGCTAAAAAATTTACAAAATAATGAAATTAAATCGTTCAATTTCATCTGATCATTGAAATTGAGTGAATATTTAATTATTAGATGTATAGTAAAATTATCGTGAAATTACTAGTATGTACAAAAAAAATTTACTTATTAATGAAATTAAATCGTTCAATTTCATCTGATCATTGAAATTGAGTGAATATTTAATTATTAGGTGTATAGTAAAATTATCGTGAAATTACTAGTATGTACGAAAAAAATTTACTTAATAATGAAATTAAATCGTTCAATTTCATCTCATCATTGAAATTGAGTGAATATTTAATTATTAGGTGTATAGTAAAATTATCGTGAAATTACTAGTATGTACAAAAAAAATTTACTTAATAATGAAATTAAATCGTTCAATTTCATCTGATCATTGAAATTGAGTGAATATTTAATTATTAGATGTATAGTAAAATTATCGTGAAATTACTAGTATGTACAAAAAAAATTTACTTAATAATGAAATTAAATCATTCAATTTCATCTGATCATTGAAATTGAGTGAATATTTAATTATTTGATGTATAGTAAAATTATCGTGAAATTACTAGTATGTACAAAAAAAATTTACTTAATAATGAAATTAAATCATTCAATTTCATCTGATCATTGAAATTGAGTGAATATTTAATTATTAGGTGTATAGTAAAATTATCGTGAAATTACTAGTATGTACAAAAGAAATTTACTTAATAATGAAATTAAATCATTCAATTTCATCTGATCATTGAAATTGAGTGAATATTTAATTATTAGGTGTATAGTAAAATTATCGTGAAATTACTAGTATGTACAAAAAAAATTTACTTAATAATGAAATTAAATCATTCAATTTCATCTGATCATTGAAATTGAGTGAATATTTAATTATTAGGTGTATAGTAAAATTATCGTGAAATTACTGGTATGTACAAAAGAAATTTACTTAATAATGAAATTAAATCATTCAATTTCATCTGATCATTGAAATTGAGTGAATATTTAATTATTAGGTGTATAGTAAAATTATCGTGAAATTACTAGTATGTACAAAAGAAATTTACTTAATAATGAAATTAAATCATTCAATTTCATCTGATCATTGAAATTGAGTGAATATTTAATTATTAGGTATATAGTAAAATTATCGTGAAATTACTAGTATGTACAAAAAAAATTCACTTAATAATGAAATTAAATCATTCAATTTCATCTGATCATTGAAATTGAGTGAATATTTAATTATTAGGTGTATAGTAAAATTATCGTGAAATTACTAGTATGTAGAAAAAAAATTTACTTAATAATGAAATTAAATCATTCAATTTCATCTGATCATTGAAATTGAGTGAATATTTAATTATTAAGTGTATAGTAAAATTATCGTGAAATTACTAGTATGTACAAAAAAAATTTACTTAATAATGAAATTAAATCGTTCAATTTCATCTGATCATTGAAATTGAGTGAATATTTAATTATTAGGTGTATAGTAAAATTATCGTGAAATTACTAGTATGTACAAAAAAATTTACAAAATAATGAAATTAAATCGTTCAATTTCATCTGATCATTGAAATTGAGTGAATATTTAATTATTAGATGTATAGTAAAATTATCGTGAAATTACTAGTATGTACAAAAAAAATTTACTTATTAATGAAATTAAATCGTTCAATTTCATCTGATCATTGAAATTGAGTGAATATTTAATTATTAGGTGTATAGTAAAATTATCGTGAAATTACTAGTATGTACGAAAAAAATTTACTTAATAATGAAACTAAATCGTTCAATTTCATCTGATCATTGAAATTGAGTGAATATTTAATTATTAGGTGTATAGTAAAATTATCGTGAAATTACTAGTATGTACAAAAAAAATTTACTTAATAATGAAATTAAATCGTTCAATTTCATCTGATCATTGAAATTGAGTGAATATTTAATTATTAGGTGTATAGTAAAATTATCGTGAAATTACTAGTATGTACAAAAAAAATTTACTTAATAATGAAATTAAATCGTTCAATTTCATCTGATCATTGAAATTGAGTGAATATTTAATTATTAGGTGTATAGTAAAATTATCGTGAAATTACTAGTATGTACAAAAAAATTTACAAAATAATGAAATTAAATCGTTCAATTTCACCTGATCATTGAAATTGAGTGAATATTTAATTATTAGATGTATAGTAAAATTATCGTGAAATTACTAGTATGTACAAAAAAAATTTACTTATTAATGAAATTAAATCGTTCAATTTCATCTGATCATTGAAATTGAGTGAATATTTAATTATTAGGTGTATAGTAAAATTATCGTGAAATTACTAGTATGTACGAAAAAAATTTACTTAATAATGAAATTAAATCGTTCAATTTCATCTGATCATTGAAATTGAGTGAATATTTAATTATTAGGTGTATAGTAAAATTATCGTGAAATTACTAGTATGTACAAAAAAAATTTACTTAATAATGAAATTAAATCGTTCAATTTCATCTGATCATTGAAATTGAGTGAATATTTAATTATTAGATGTATAGTAAAATTATCGTGAAATTACTAGTATGTACAAAAAAAATTTACTTAATAATGAAATTAAATCATTCAATTTCATCTGATCATTGAAATTGAGTGAATATTTAATTATTAGGTGTATAGTAAAATTATCGTGAAATTACTAGTATGTACAAAAAAATTTACAAAATAATGAAATTAAATCGTTCAATTTCATCTGATCATTGAAATTGAGTGAATATTTAATTATTAGATGTATAGTAAAATTATCGTGAAATTACTAGTATGTACAAAAAAAATTTACTTATTAATGAAATTAAATCGTTCAATTTCATCTGATCATTGAAATTGAGTGAATATTTAATTATTAGGTGTATAGTAAAATTATCGTGAAATTACTAGTATGTACGAAAAAAATTTACTTAATAATGAAATTAAATCGTTCAATTTCATCTGATCATTGAAATTGAGTGAATATTTAATTATTAGGTGTATAGTAAAATTATCGTGAAATTACTAGTATGTACAAAAAAAATTTACTTAATAATGAAATTAAATCGTTCAATTTCATCTGATCATTGAAATTGAGTGAATATTTAATTATTAGATGTATAGTAAAATTATCGTGAAATTACTAGTATGTACAAAAAAAATTTACTTAATAATGAAATTAAATCATTCAATTTCATCTGATCATTGAAATTGAGTGAATATTTAATTATTTGATGTATAGTAAAATTATCGTGAAATTACTAGTATGTACAAAAAAAATTTACTTAATAATGAAATTAAATCATTCAATTTCATCTGATCATTGAAATTGAGTGAATATTTAATTATTAGGTGTATAGTAAAATTATCGTGAAATTACTAGTATGTACAAAAGAAATTTACTTAATAATGAAATTAAATCATTCAATTTCATCTGATCATTGAAATTGAGTGAATATTTAATTATTAGGTGTATAGTAAAATTATCGTGAAATTACTAGTATGTACAAAAAAAATTTACTTAATAATGAAATTAAATCATTCAATTTCATCTGATCATTGAAATTGAGTGAATATTTAATTATTAGGTGTATAGTAAAATTATCGTGAAATTACTGGTATGTACAAAAGAAATTTACTTAATAATGAAATTAAATCATTCAATTTCATCTGATCATTGAAATTGAGTGAATATTTAATTATTAGGTGTATAGTAAAATTATCGTGAAATTACTAGTATGTACAAAAGAAATTTACTTAATAATGAAATTAAATCATTCAATTTCATCTGATCATTGAAATTGAGTGAATATTTAATTATTAGGTATATAGTAAAATTATCGTGAAATTACTAGTATGTACAAAAAAAATTTACTTAATAATGAAATTAAATCATTCAATTTCATCTGATCATTGAAATTGAGTGAATATTTAATTATTAGGTGTATAGTAAAATTATCGTGAAATTACTAGTATGTAGAAAAAAAATTTACTTAATAATGAAATTAAATCATTCAATTTCATCTGATCATTGAAATTGAGTGAATATTTAATTATTAAGTGTATAGTAAAATTATCGTGAAATTACTAGTATGTACAAAAAAAATTTACTTAATAATGAAATTAAATCGTTCAATTTCATCTGATCATTGAAATTGAGTGAATATTTAATTATTAGGTGTATAGTAAAATTATCGTGAAATTACTAGTATGTACAAAAAAATTTACAAAATAATGAAATTAAATCGTTCAATTTCATCTGATCATTGAAATTGAGTGAATATTTAATTATTAGATGTATAGTAAAATTATCGTGAAATTACTAGTATGTACAAAAAAAATTTACTTATTAATGAAATTAAATCGTTCAATTTCATCTGATCATTGAAATTGAGTGAATATTTAATTATTAGGTGTATAGTAAAATTATCGTGAAATTACTAGTATGTACGAAAAAAATTTACTTAATAATGAAATTAAATCGTTCAATTTCATCTGATCATTGAAATTGAGTGAATATTTAATTATTAGGTGTATAGTAAAATTATCGTGAAATTACTAGTATGTACAAAAAAAATTTACTTAATAATGAAATTAAATCGTTCAATTTCATCTGATCATTGAAATTGAGTGAATATTTAATTATTAGGTGTATAGTAAAATTATCGTGAAATTACTAGTATGTACAAAAGAAATTTACTTAATAATGAAATTAAATCATTCAATTTCATCTGATCATTGAAATTGAGTGAATATTTAATTATTAGGTGTATAGTAAAATTATCGTGAAATTACTAGTGTTTAAAGATCGAGTTAATTCGATTTATTTAAACCCGTAATTAGCCGTTAATCCGCTTTGTTTTCAATACACGCGACCGACCAGAACATTCTAGGTCGACGCGTCCGCGACTCGAAACAGAAGGCAGCAGAAAAACTCTCGCTCCTTGAGTTTTTCTGTAAGTCACGCGAGCAGTACAGTAACGTTCGATTTCGAACTTTTCGGTTAAACGCTCGACCATAGAGAAGGTGCGATAATTACATGTTAGAAAAAGACGGACGAGAGCCACGGCGACAGCGCCGCGCGTCGGAGGATTCCCCCTCTCTTACGCGTACTTTTCGGCAGCGCGTGCTCGTCCGTCACTTGCTAACGAGAGCCTGTCCAGCGCGGATCGATAAACGATCACGCTTTCCCTAATTTAACATATTCCGAACTGCTTCGAGTTATTCGAGCATTCGTTGAAATTCAACAGGCCCTCACAATATTCGAACTGCTTCGAGTTATTCGAGCATTCGAACAAATTAAGAAAAAAAAGGCATAAAGAAAATTCTCGGGTTCTAGCGGTTGATTCCCACGCGACGTTGAAAGTTCGAGTTATTCGAATTTTCACAAAGCGGGCAACCGACGTATAGCCGCAGCTTTACGGGATTAGCTTGCGTAAGCAAACTGCCCCCAGTAAACTGCGTGTAATTCCGGTTGTCGAATCAAACCAGTTAATCGATTCGGTCGTGAGTACGACCCGATTAAAGACTGCGGGAAACTCTTTGGTATCATCGAGTTCCCGAATTTTCCGCGTATCGCTGCAAACAGCGGTCGTGCGAGAGGTATCGAGATTAAGACTCGATCCTCCCTTGATTCAATCGAACGGTCTTACAACCATCTAAAGGGGCCTTATTGGCGTAAATCCCTTGGGTGGACTTGCCGCCTTCCAGTCGGAGCGTGGGACGAGTTATTCTAAGCCCAGCTTCCGGCGAATGCCAGAGCGTTGTTCTCTGATCGCCAGTCTTGTACGGTCACTGCGCGTAGAACGCGACTCACAAGGCGTCGTGGTGCCAGTCTCAATAGTAAGACGTCCTATACGCCATTGAAAGACTGCACCGCATCGTGTTCCGTACACACGCATACGAAGACGGTAAGGGGCCGAGGACCGGGTGACGGTTGGAGCCTTACAACCTCCCTCTAGGCACCCTCTCCTGCGACAATCAAGTGTTGCAGTCGAACAGAAAACCGAGAGGAAATTCCCTAATTGGAAGAAAGCGAGCGATTCCCGGTTTAAAGGGAACGCTCACACACGTACAGTCCACTAGCTTAGCTGCGTATCGCGGCGGCAGAGATTCCCGCTCCTAGGTGCGACAAGCACCGACCAGGAGCGTACCAAAGAGAGAAAGACAAGCGACGTGACTCACGTCGACAGGTATTTAACGCCTAGTCGTATCTCTTTCTGTTTCAGGGTAACAACACAGACCACACTGATCGTCTGGCAGACGTCGGCCGATTCTCAACCTTATTGACTAAATAAACGGCTCGGTCGCATAAGGCGATCCGGCGAAAATAAAATTATAATTGTATCGCTTACTCTCCGTCCGTTCCTTCCCTCGAGATCCGGACCCCCGTTAGGCGAGGTATTTTCAAACCTCCTCCCCCTAACAACTAGTATGTACAAAAAAAATTTACTTAATAATGAAATTAAATCATTCAATTTCATCTGATCATTGAAATTGAGTGAATATTTAATTATTAGGTGTATAGTAAAATTATCGTGAAATTACTGGTATGTACAAAAGAAATTTACTTAATAATGAAATTAAATCATTCAATTTCATCTGATCATTGAAATTGAGTGAATATTTAATTATTAGGTGTATAGTAAAATTATCGTGAAATTACTAGTATGTACAAAAGAAATTTACTTAATAATGAAATTAAATCATTCAATTTCATCTGATCATTGAAATTGAGTGAATATTTAATTATTAGGTATATAGTAAAATTATCGTGAAATTACTAGTATGTACAAAAAAAATTTACTTAATAATGAAATTAAATCATTCAATTTCATCTGATCATTGAAATTGAGTGAATATTTAATTATTAGGTGTATAGTAAAATTATCGTGAAATTACTAGTATGTACAAAAAAATTTACAAAATAATGAAATTAAATCATTCAATTTCATCTGATCATTGAAATTGAGTGAATATTTAATTATTAAGTGTATAGTAAAATTATCGTGAAATTACTAGTATGTACAAAAAAAATTTACTTAATAATGAAATTAAATCGTTCAATTTCATCTGATCATTGAAATTGAGTGAATATTTAATTATTAGGTGTATAGTAAAATTATCGTGAAATTACTAGTATGTACAAAAAAATTTACAAAATAATGAAATTAAATCGTTCAATTTCATCTGATCATTGAAATTGAGTGAATATTTAATTATTAGATGTATAGTAAAATTATCGTGAAATTACTAGTATGTACAAAAAAAATTTACTTATTAATGAAATTAAATCGTTCAATTTCATCTGATCATTGAAATTGAGTGAATATTTAATTATTAGGTGTATAGTAAAATTATCGTGAAATTACTAGTATGTACGAAAAAAATTTACTTAATAATGAAATTAAATCGTTCAATTTCATCTGATCATTGAAATTGAGTGAATATTTAATTATTAGGTGTATAGTAAAATTATCGTGAAATTACTAGTATGTACAAAAAAAATTTACTTAATAATGAAATTAAATCGTTCAATTTCATCTGATCATTGAAATTGAGTGAATATTTAATTATTAGGTGTATAGTAAAATTATCGTGAAATTACTAGTATGTACAAAAAAATTTACAAAATAATGAAATTAAATCGTTCAATTTCATCTGATCATTGAAATTGAGTGAATATTTAATTATTAGATGTATAGTAAAATTATCGTGAAATTACTAGTATGTACAAAAAAAATTTACTTATTAATGAAATTAAATCGTTCACTTTCATCTGATCATTGAAATTGAGTGAATATTTAATTATTAGGTGTATAGTAAAATTATCGTGAAATTACTAGTATGTACGAAAAAAATTTACTTAATAATGAAATTAAATCGTTCAATTTCATCTGATCATTGAAATTGAGTGAATATTTAATTATTAGGTGTATAGTAAAATTATCGTGAAATTACTAGTATGTACAAAAAAAATTTACTTAATAATGAAATTAAATCGTTCAATTTCATCTGATCATTGAAATTGAGTGAATATTTAATTATTAGATGTATAGTAAAATTATCGTGAAATTACTAGTATGTACAAAAAAAATTTACTTAATAATGAAATTAAATCATTCAATTTCATCTGATCATTGAAATTGAGTGAATATTTAATTATTTGATGTATAGTAAAATTATCGTGAAATTACTAGTATGTACAAAAAAAATTTACTTAATAATGAAATTAAATCATTCAATTTCATCTGATCATTGAAATTGAGTGAATATTTAATTATTAGGTGTATAGTAAAATTATCGTGAAATTACTAGTATGTACAAAAGAAATTTACTTAATAATGAAATTAAATCATTCAATTTCATCTGATCATTGAAATTGAGTGAATATTTAATTATTAGATGTATAGTAAAATTATCGTGAAATTACTAGTATGTACAAAAAAATTTACAAAATAATGAAATTAAATCGTTCAATTTCATCTGATCATTGAAATTGAGTGAATATTTAATTATTAGATGTATAGTAAAATTATCGTGAAATTACTAGTATGTACAAAAAAAATTTACTTATTAATGAAATTAAATCGTTCAATTTCATCTGATCATTGAAATTGAGTGAATATTTAATTATTAGGTGTATAGTAAAATTATCGTGAAATTACTAGTATGTACGAAAAAAATTTACTTAATAATGAAATTAAATCGTTCAATTTCATCTGATCATTGAAATTGAGTGAATATTTAATTATTAGGTGTACAGTAAAATTATCGTGAAATTACTAGTATGTACAAAAAAAATTTACTTAATAATGAAATTAAATCGTTCAATTTCATCTGATCATTGAAATTGAGTGAATATTTAATTATTAGATGTATAGTAAAATTATCGTGAAATTACTAGTATGTACGAAAAAAATTTACTTAATAATGAAATTAAATCGTTCAATTTCATCTGATCATTGAAATTGAGTGAATATTTAATTATTAGGTGTATAGTAAAATTATCGTGAAATTACTAGTATGTACAAAAAAAATTTACTTAATAATGAAATTAAATCATTCAATTTCATCTGATCATTGAAATTGAGTGAATATTTAATTATTAGGTGTATAGTAAAATTATCGTGAAATTACTAGTATGTACAAAAAAAATTTACTTAATAATGAAATTAAATCGTTCAATTTCATCTGATCATTGAAATTGAGTGAATATTTAATTATTAGGTGTATAGTAAAATTATCGTGAAATTACTAGTATGTACAAAAAAAATTTACTTAATAATGAAATTAAATCATTCAATTTCATCTGATCATTGAAATTGAGTGAATATTTAATTATTTGATGTATAGTAAAATTATCGTGAAATTACTAGTATGTACAAAAAAAATTTACTTAATAATGAAATTAAATCATTCAATTTCATCTGATCATTGAAATTGAGTGAATATTTAATTATTAGGTGTATAGTAAAATTATCGTGAAATTACTAGTATGTACAAAAGAAATTTACTTAATAATGAAATTAAATCGTTCAATTTCATCTGATCATTGAAATTGAGTGAATATTTAATTATTAGGTGTATAGTAAAATTATCGTGAAATTACTAGTATGTACAAAAAAAATTTACTTAATAATGAAATTAAATCATTCAATTTCATCTGATCATTGAAATTGAGTGAATATTTAATAATTAGGTGTATAGTAAAATTATCGTGAAATTACTAGTATGTACAAAAAAAATTTACTTAATAATGAAATTAAATCGTTCAATTTCATCTGATCATTGAAATTGAGTGAATATTTAATTATTAGATGTATAGTAAAATTATCGTGAAATTACTAGTATGTACAAAAAAAATTTACTTAATAATGAAATTAAATCATTCAATTTCATCTGATCACTGAAATTGAGTGAATATTTAATTATTTGATGTATAGTAAAATTATCGTGAAATTACTAGTATGTACAAAAAAAATTTACTTAATAATGAAATTAAATCATTCAATTTCATCTGATCATTGAAATTGAGTGAATATTTAATTATTAGGTGTATAGTAAAATTATCGTGAAATTACTAGTATGTACAAAAGAAATTTACTTAATAATGAAATTAAATCATTCAATTTCATCTGATCATTGAAATTGAGTGAATATTTAATTATTAGGTGTATAGTAAAATTATCGTGAAATTACTAGTATGTACAAAAAAATTTACAAAATAATGAAATTAAATCGTTCAATTTCATCTGATCATTGAAATTGAGTGAATATTTAATTATTAGATGTATAGTAAAATTATCGTGAAATTACTAGTATGTACAAAAAAAATTTACTTATTAATGAAATTAAATCGTTCAATTTCATCTGATCATTGAAATTGAGTGAATATTTAATTATTAGGTGTATAGTAAAATTATCGTGAAATTACTAGTATGTACGAAAAAAATTTACTTAATAATGAAATTAAATCGTTCAATTTCATCTGATCATTGAAATTGAGTGAATATTTAATTATTAGGTGTACAGTAAAATTATCGTGAAATTACTAGTATGTACAAAAAAAATTTACTTAATAATGAAATTAAATCGTTCAATTTCATCTGATCATTGAAATTGAGTGAATATTTAATTATTAGATGTATAGTAAAATTATCGTGAAATTACTAGTATGTACGAAAAAAATTTACTTAATAATGAAATTAAATCGTTCAATTTCATCTGATCATTGAAATTGAGTGAATATTTAATTATTAGGTGTATAGTAAAATTATCGTGAAATTACTAGTATGTACAAAAAAAATTTACTTAATAATGAAATTAAATCATTCAATTTCATCTGATCATTGAAATTGAGTGAATATTTAATTATTAGGTGTATAGTAAAATTATCGTGAAATTACTAGTATGTACAAAAAAAATTTACTTAATAATGAAATTAAATCGTTCAATTTCATCTGATCATTGAAATTGAGTGAATATTTAATTATTAGGTGTATAGTAAAATTATCGTGAAATTACTAGTATGTACAAAAAAAATTTACTTAATAATGAAATTAAATCGTTCAATTTCATCTGATCATTGAAATTGAGTGAATATTTAATTATTAGGTGTATAGTAAAATTATCGTGAAATTACTAGTATGTACAAAAGAAATTTACTTAATAATGAAATTAATTCATTCAATTTCATCTGATCATTGAAATTGAGTGAATATTTAATTATTAGGTATATAGTAAAATTATCGTGAAATTACTAGTATGTACAAAAAAAATTTACTTAATGATGAAATTAAATCATTCAATTTCATCTGATCATTGAAATTGAGTGAATATTTAATTATTAGGTGTATAGTAAAATTATCGTGAAATTACTAGTATGTACAAAAGAAATTTACTTAATAATGAAATTAAATCATTCAATTTCATCTGATCATTGAAATTGAGTGAATATTTAATTATTAGGTGTATAGTAAAATTATCGTGAAATTACTAGTATGTACAAAAAAAATTTACTTAATAATGAAATTAAATCATTCAATTTCATCTGATCATTGAAATTGAGTGAATATTTAATTATTAGGTGTATAGTAAAATTATCGTGAAATTACTAGTATGTACAAAAGAAATTTACTTAATAATGAAATTAAATCATTCAATTTCATCTGATCATTGAAATTGAGTGAATATTTAATTATTAGGTATATAGTAAAATTATCGTGAAATTACTAGTATGTACAAAAAAAATTTACTTAATAATGAAATTAAATCATTCAATTTCATCTGATCATTGAAATTGAGTGAATATTTAATTATTAGGTGTATAGTAAAATTATCGTGAAATTACTAGTATGTACAAAAAAAATTTACTTAATAATGAAATTAAATCGTTCAATTTCATCTGATGATTGAAATTGAGTGAATATTTAATTATTAGGTGTATAGTAAAATTATCGTGAAATTACTAGTATGTACAAAAAAATTTACAAAATAATGAAATTAAATCATTCAATTTCATCTGATCATTGAAATTGAGTGAATATTTAATTATTAAGTGTATAGTAAAATTATCGTGAAATTACTAGTATGTACAAAAAAAATTTACTTATTGATGAAATTAAATCGTTCAATTTCATCTGATCATTGAAATTGAGTGAATATTTAATTATTAGGTGTATAGTAAAATTATCGTGAAATTACTAGTATGTACAAAAAAATTTACAAAATAATGAAATTAAATCATTCAATTTCATCTGATCATTGAAATTGAGTGAATATTTAATTATTAAGTGTATAGTAAAATTACCGTGAAATTACTAGTATGTACAAAAAAAATTTACTTAATAATGAAATTAAATCGTTCAATTTCATCTGATCATTGAAATTGAGTGAATATTTAATTATTAGGTGTATAGTAAAATTATCGTGAAATTACTAGTATGTACAAAAAAATTTACAAAATAATGAAATTAAATCGTTCAATTTCATCTGATCATTGAAATTGAGTGAATATTTAATTATTAGATGTATAGTAAAATTATCGTGAAATTACTAGTATGTACAAAAAAAATTTACTTATTAATGAAATTAAATCGTTCAATTTCATCTGATCATTGAAATTGAGTGAATATTTAATTATTAGGTGTATAGTAAAATTATCGTGAAATTACTAGTATGTACGAAAAAAATTTACTTAATAATGAAATTAAATCGTTCAATTTCATCTGATCATTGAAATTGAGTGAATATTTAATTATTAGGTGTATAGTAAAATTATCGTGAAATTACTAGTATGTACAAAAAAAATTTACTTAATAATGAAATTAAATCGTTCAATTTCATCTGATCATTGAAATTGAGTGAATATTTAATTATTAGATGTATAGTAAAATTATCGTGAAATTACTAGTATGTACAAAAAAAATTTACTTAATAATGAAATTAAATCATTCAATTTCATCTGATCATTGAAATTGAGTGAATATTTAATTATTAGGTGTATAGTAAAATTATCGTGAAATTACTAGTATGTACGAAAGAAATTTACTTAATAATGAAATTAAATCATTCAATTTCATCTGATCATTGAAATTGAGTGAATATTTAATTATTAGGTGTATAGTAAAATTATCGTGAAATTACTAGTATGTACAAAAAAATTTACAAAATAATGAAATTAAATCGTTCAATTTCATCTGATCATTGAAATTGAGTGAATATTTAATTATTAGATGTATAGTAAAATTATCGTGAAATTACTAGTATGTACAAAAAAAATTTACTTATTAATGAAATTAAATCGTTCAATTTCATCTGATCATTGAAATTGAGTGAATATTTAATTATTAGGTGTATAGTAAAATTATCGTGAAATTACTAGTATGTACGAAAAAAATTTACTTAATAATGAAATTAAATCGTTCAATTTCATCTGATCATTGAAATTGAGTGAATATTTAATTATTAGGTGTATAGTAAAATTATCGTGAAATTACTAGTATGTACAAAAAAAATTTACTTAATAATGAAATTAAATCGTTCAATTTCATCTGATCATTGAAATTGAGTGAATATTTAATTATTAGATGTATAGTAAAATTATCGTGAAATTACTAGTATGTACAAAAAAAATTTACTTAATAATGAAATTAAATCATTCAATTTCATCTGATCATTGAAATTGAGTGAATATTTAATTATTTGATGTATAGTAAAATTATCGTGAAATTACTAGTATGTACAAAAAAAATTTACTTAATAATGAAATTAAATCATTCAATTTCATCTGATCATTGAAATTGAGTGAATATTTAATTATTAGGTGTATAGTAAAATTATCGTGAAATTACTAGTATGTACAAAAGAAATTTACTTAATAATGAAATTAAATCATTCAATTTCATCTGATCATTGAAATTGAGTGAATATTTAATTATTAGGTGTATAGTAAAATTATCGTGAAATTACTAGTATGTACAAAAAAAATTTACTTAATAATGAAATTAAATCATTCAATTTCATCTGATCATTGAAATTGAGTGAATATTTAATTATTAGGTGTATAGTAAAATTATCGTGAAATTACTGGTATGTACAAAAGAAATTTACTTAATAATGAAATTAAATCATTCAATTTCATCTGATCATTGAAATTGAGTGAATATTTAATTATTAGGTGTATAGTAAAATTATCGTGAAATTACTAGTATGTACAAAAGAAATTTACTTAATAATGAAATTAAATCATTCAATTTCATCTGATCATTGAAATTGAGTGAATATTTAATTATTAGGTATATAGTAAAATTATCGTGAAATTACTAGTATGTACAAAAAAAATTTACTTAATAATGAAATTAAATCATTCAATTTCATCTGATCATTGAAATTGAGTGAATATTTACTTATTAGGTGTATAGTGAAATTATCGTGAAATTACTAGTATGTAGAAAAAAAATTTACTTAATAATGAAATTAAATCATTCAATTTCATCTGATCATTGAAATTGAGTGAATATTTAATTATTAAGTGTATAGTAAAATTATCGTGAAATTACTAGTATGTACAAAAAAAATTTACTTAATAATGAAATTAAATCGTTCAATTTCATCTGATCATTGAAATTGAGTGAATATTTAATTATTAGGTGTATAGTAAAATTATCGTGAAATTACTAGTATGTACAAAAAAATTTACAAAATAATGAAATTAAATCGTTCAATTTCATCTGATCATTGAAATTGAGTGAATATTTAATTATTAGATGTATAGTAAAATTATCGTGAAATTACTAGTATGTACAAAAAAAATTTACTTATTAATGAAATTAAATCGTTCAATTTCATCTGATCATTGAAATTGAGTGAATATTTAATTATTAGGTGTATAGTAAAATTATCGTGAAATTACTAGTATGTACGAAAAAAATTTACTTAATAATGAAATTAAATCGTTCAATTTCATCTGATCATTGAAATTGAGTGAATATTTAATTATTAGGTGTATAGTAAAATTATCGTGAAATTACTAGTATGTACAAAAAAAATTTACTTAATAATGAAATTAAATCGTTCAATTTCATCTGATCATTGAAATTGAGTGAATATTTAATTATTAGGTGTATAGTAAAATTATCGTGAAATTACTAGTATGTACAAAAGAAATTTACTTAATAATGAAATTAAATCATTCAATTTCATCTGATCATTGAAATTGAGTGAATATTTAATTATTAGGTGTATAGTAAAATTATCGTGAAATTACTAGTATGTACAAAAAAAATTTACTTAATAATGAAATTAAATCATTCAATTTCATCTGATCATTGAAATTGAGTGAATATTTAATTATTAGGTGTATAGGAAAATTATCGTGAAATTACTGGTATGTACAAAAGAAATTTACTTAATAATGAAATTAAATCATTCAATTTCATCTGATCATTGAAATTGAGTGAATATTTAATTATTAGGTGTATAGTAAAATTATCGTGAAATTACTAGTATGTACAAAAGAAATTTACTTAATAATGAAATTAAATCATTCAATTTCATCTGATCATTGAAATTGAGTGAATATTTAATTATTAGGTATATAGTAAAATTATCGTGAAATTACTAGTATGTACAAAAAAAATTTACTTAATAATGAAATTAAATCATTCAATTTCATCTGATCATTGAAATTGAGTGAATATTTAATTATTAGGTGTATAGTAAAATTATCGTGAAATTACTAGTATGTAGAAAAAAAATTTACTTAATAATGAAATTAAATCATTCAATTTCATCTGATCATTGAAATTGAGTGAATATTTAATTATTAAGTGTATAGTAAAATTATCGTGAAATTACTAGTATGTACAAAAAAAATTTACTTAATAATGAAATTAAATCGTTCAATTTCATCTGATCATTGAAATTGAGTGAATATTTAATTATTAGGTGTATAGTAAAATTATCGTGAAATTACTAGTATGTACAAAAAAATTTACAAAATAATGAAATTAAATCGTTCAATTTCATCTGATCATTGAAATTGAGTGAATATTTAATTATTAGATGTATAGTAAAATTATCGTGAAATTACTAGTATGTACAAAAAAAATTTACTTATTAATGAAATTAAATCGTTCAATTTCATCTGATCATTGAAATTGAGTGAATATTTAATTATTAGGTGTATAGTAAAATTATCGTGAAATTACTAGTATGTACAAAAAAAATTTACTTAATAATGAAATTAAATCGTTCAATTTCATCTGATCATTGAAATTGAGTGAATATTTAATTATTAGATGTATAGTAAAATTATCGTGAAATTACTAGTATGTACAAAAAAAATTTACTTAATAATGAAATTAAATCATTCAATTTCATCTGATCATTGAAATTGAGTGAATATTTAATTATTTGATGTATAGTAAAATTATCGTGAAATTACTAGTATGTACAAAAAAAATTTACTTAATAATGAAATTAAATCATTCAATTTCATCTGATCATTGAAATTGAGTGAATATTTAATTATTAGGTGTATAGTAAAATTATCGTGAAATTACTAGTATGTACAAAAGAAATTTACTTAATAATGAAATTAAATCATTCAATTTCATCTGATCATTGAAATTGAGTGAATATTTAATTATTAGGTGTATAGTAAAATTATCGTGAAATTACTAGTATGTACAAAAAAATTTACAAAATAATGAAATTAAATCGTTCAATTTCATCTGATCATTGAAATTGAGTGAATATTTAATTATTAGATGTATAGTAAAATTATCGTGAAATTACTAGTATGTACAAAAAAAATTTACTTATTAATGAAATTAAATCGTTCAATTTCATCTGATCATTGAAATTGAGTGAATATTTAATTATTAGGTGTATAGTAAAATTATCGTGAAATTACTAGTATGTACGAAAAAAATTTACTTAATAATGAAATTAAATCGTTCAATTTCATCTGATCATTGAAATTGCGTGAATATTTAATTATTAGGTGTATAGTAAAATTATCGTGAAATTACTAGTATGTACAAAAAAAATTTACTTAATAATGAAATTAAATCGTTCAATTTCATCTGATCATTGAAATTGAGTGAATATTTAATTATTAGATGTATAGTAAAATTATCGTGAAATTACTAGTATGTACAAAAAAAATTTACTTAATAATGAAATTAAATCATTCAATTTCATCTGATCATTGAAATTGAGTGAATATTTAATTATTTGATGTATTGTAAAATTATCGTGAAATTACTAGTATGTACAAAAAAAATTTACTTAATAATGAAATTAAATCATTCAATTTCATCTGATCATTGAAATTGAGTGAATATTTAATTATTAGGTGTATAGTAAAATTATCGTGAAATTACTAGTATGTACAAAAGAAATTTACTTAATAATGAAATTAAATCATTCAATTTCATCTGATCATTGAAATTGAGTGAATATTTAATTATTAGGTGTATAGTAAAATTATCGTGAAATTACTAGTATGTACAAAAAAAATTTACTTAATAATGAAATTAAATCATTCAATTTCATCTGATCATTGAAATTGAGTGAATATTTAATTATTAGGTGTATAGTAAAATTATCGTGAAATTACTGGTATGTACAAAAGAAATTTACTTAATAATGAAATTAAATCATTCAATTTCATCTGATCATTGAAATTGAGTGAATATTTAATTATTAGGTGTATAGTAAAATTATCGTGAAATTACTAGTATGTACAAAAGAAATTTACTTAATAATGAAATTAAATCATTCAATTTCATCTGATCATTGAAATTGAGTGAATATTTAATTATTAGGTGTATAGTAAAATTATCGTGAAATTACTAGTATGTACAAAAAAATTTACAAAATAATGAAATTAAATCGTTCAATTTCATCTGATCATTGAAATTGAGTGAATATTTAATTATTAGATGTATAGTAAAATTATCGTGAAATTACTAGTATGTACAAAAAAAATTTACTTATTAATGAAATTAAATCGTTCAATTTCATCTGATCATTGAAATTGAGTGAATATTTAATTATTAGGTGTATAGTAAAATTATCGTGAAATTACTAGTATGTACGAAAAAAATTTACTTAATAATGAAATTAAATCGTTCAATTTCATCTGATCATTGAAATTGAGTGAATATTTAATTATTAGGTGTATAGTAAAATAATCGTGAAATTACTAGTATGTACAAAAAAAATTTACTTAATAATGAAATTAAATCGTTCAATTTCATCTGATCATTGAAATTGAGTGAATATTTAATTATTAGATGTATAGTAAAATTATCGTGAAATTACTAGTATGTACAAAAAAAATTTACTTAATAATGAAATTAAATCATTCAATTTCATCTGATCATTGAAATTGAGTGAATATTTAATTATTTGATGTATAGTAAAATTATCGTGAAATTACCAGTATGTACAAAAAAAATTTACTTAATAATGAAATTAAATCATTCAATTTCATCTGATCATTGAAATTGAGTGAATATTTAATTATTAGGTGTATAGTAAAATTATCGTGAAATTACTAGTATGTACAAAAGAAATTTACTTAATAATGAAATTAAATCATTCAATTTCATCTGATCATTGAAATTGAGTGAATATTTAATTATTAGGTGTATAGTAAAATTATCGTGAAATTACTAGTATGTACAAAAAAAATTTACTTAATAATGAAATTAAATCATTCAATTTCATCTGATCATTGAAATTGAGTGAATATTTAATTATTAGGTGTATAGTAAAATTATCGTGAAATTACTGGTATGTACAAAAGAAATTTACTTAATAATGAAATTAAATCATTCAATTTCATCTGATCATTGAAATTGAGTGAATATTTAATTATTAGGTGTATAGTAAAATTATCGTGAAATTACTAGTATGTACAAAAGAAATTTACTTAATAATGAAATTAAATCATTCAATTTCATCTGATCATTGAAATTGAGTGAATATTTAATTATTAGGTATATAGTAAAATTATCGTGAAATTAGTAGTATGTACAAAAAAAATTTACTTAATAATGAAATTAAATCATTCAATTTCATCTGATCATTGAAATTGAGTGAATATTTAATTATTAGGTGTATAGTAAAATTATCGTGAAATTACTAGTATGTAGAAAAAAAATTTACTTAATAATGAAATTAAATCATTCAATTTCATCTGATCATTGAAATTGAGTGAATATTTAATTATTAAGTGTATAGTAAAATTATCGTGAAATTACTGGTATGTACAAAAGAAATTTACTTAATAATGAAATTAAATCATTCAATTTCATCTGATCATTGAAATTGAGTGAATATTTAATTATTAGGTGTATAGTAAAATTATCGTGAAATTACTAGTATGTACAAAAGAAATTTACTTAATAATGAAATTAAATCATTCAATTTCATCTGATCATTGAAATTGAGTGAATATTTAATTATTAGGTGTATAGTAAAATTATCGTGAAATTACTAGTATGTACGAAAAAAATTTACTTAATAATGAAATTAAATCGTTCAATTTCATCTAATCATTGAAATTGAGTGAATATTTAATTATTAGGTGTATAGTAAAATTATCGTGAAATTACTAGTATGTACAAAAAAAATTTACTTAATAATGAAATTAAATCGTTCAATTTCATCTGATCATTGAAATTGAGTGAATATTTAATTATTAGGTGTATAGTAAAATTATCGTGAAATTACTAGTATGTACAAAAAAATTTACAAAATAATGAAATTAAATCGTTCAATTTCATCTGATCATTGAAATTGAGTGAATATTTAATTATTAGATGTATAGTAAAATTATCGTGAAATTACTAGTATGTACAAAAAAAATTTACTTATTAATGAAATTAAATCGTTCAATTTCATCTGATCATTGAAATTGAGTGAATATTTAATTATTAGGTGTATAGTAAAATTATCGTGAAATTACTAGTATGTACAAAAAAAATTTACTTAATAATGAAATTAAATCGTTCAATTTCATCTGATCATTGAAATTGAGTGAATATTTAATTATTAGATGTATAGTAAAATTATCGTGAAATTACTAGTATGTACAAAAAAAATTTACTTAATAATGAAATTAAATCATTCAATTTCATCTGATCATTGAAATTGAGTGAATATTTAATTATTTGATGTATAGTAAAATTATCGTGAAATTACTAGTATGTACAAAAAAAATTTACTTAATAATGAAATTAAATCATTCAATTTCATCTGATCATTGAAATTGAGTGAATATTTAATTATTAGGTGTATAGTAAAATTATCGTGAAATTACTAGTATGTACAAAAGAAATTTACTTAATAATGAAATTAAATCATTCAATTTCATCTGATCATTGAAATTGAGTGAATATTTAATTATTAGGTGTATAGTAAAATTATCGTGAAATTACTAGTATGTACAAAAAAATTTACAAAATAATGAAATTAAATCGTTCAATTTCATCTGATCATTGAAATTGAGTGAATATTTAATTATTAGATGTATAGTAAAATTATCGTGAAATTACTAGTATGTCGTAAAAAAATTTACTTATTAATGAAATTAAATCATTCAATTTCATCTGATCATTGAAATTGAGTGAATATTTAATTATTTGATGTATAGTGAAATTATCGTGAAATTACTAGTATGTACAAAAAAAATTTACTTAATAATGAAATTAAATCATTCAATTTCATCTGATCATTGAAATTGAGTGAATATTTAATTATTAGGTGTATAGTAAAATTATCGTGAAATTACTAGTATGTACAAAAGAAATTTACTTAATAATGAAATTAAATCATTCAATTTCATCTGATCATTGAAATTGAGTGAATATTTAATTATTAGGTGTATAGTAAAATTATCGTGAAATTACTAGTATGTACAAAAAAAATTTACTTAATAATGAAATTAAATCATTCAATTTCATCTGATCATTGAAATTGAGTGAATATTTAATTATTAGGTGTATAGTAAAATTATCGTGAAATTACTGGTATGTACAAAAGAAATTTACTTAATAATGAAATTAAATCATTCAATTTCATCTGATCATTGAAATTGAGTGAATATTTAATTATTAGGTGTATAGTAAAATTATCGTGAAATTACTAGTATGTACAAAAGAAATTTACTTAATAATGAAATTAAATCATTCAATTTCATCTGATCATTGAAATTGAGTGAATATTTAATTATTAGGTGTATAGTAAAATTATCGTGAAATTACTAGTATGTACAAAAAAATTTACAAAATAATGAAATTAAATCGTTCAATTTCATCTGATCATTGAAATTGAGTGAATATTTAATTATTAGATGTATAGTAAAATTATCGTGAAATTACTAGTATGTACAAAAAAAATTTACTTATTAATGAAATTAAATCGTTCAATTTCATCTGATCATTGAAATTGAGTGAATATTTAATTATTAGGTGTATAGTAAAATTATCGTGAAATTACTAGTATGTACGAAAAAAATTTACTTAATAATGAAATTAAATCGTTCAATTTCATCTGATCATTGAAATTGAGTGAATATTTAATTATTAGGTGTATAGTAAAATAATCGTGAAATTACTAGTATGTACAAAAAAAATTTAATTAATAATGAAATTAAATCGTTCAATTTCATCTGATCATTGAAATTGAGTGAATATTTAATTATTAGATGTATAGTAAAATTATCGTGAAATTACTAGTATGTACAAAAAAAATTTACTTAATAATGAAATTAAATCATTCAATTTCATCTGATCATTGAAATTGAGTGAATATTTAATTATTTGATGTATAGTAAAATTATCGTGAAATTACTAGTATGTACAAAAAAAATTTACTTAATAATGAAATTAAATCATTCAATTTCATCTGATCATTGAAATTGAGTGAATATTTAATTATTAGGTGTATAGTAAAATTATCGTGAAATTACTAGTATGTACAAAAGAAATTTACTTAATAATGAAATTAAATCATTCAATTTCATCTGATCATTGAAATTGAGTGAATATTTAATTATTAGGTGTATAGTAAAATTATCGTGAAATTACTAGTATGTACAAAAAAAATTTACTTAATAATGAAATTAAATCATTCAATTTCATCTGATCATTGAAATTGAGTGAATATTTAATTATTAGGTGTATAGTAAAATTATCGTGAAATTACTGGTATGTACAAAAGAAATTTACTTAATAATGAAATTAAATCATTCAATTTCATCTGATCATTGAAATTGAGTGAATATTTAATTATTAGGTGTATAGTAAAATTATCGTGAAATTACTAGTATGTACAAAAGAAATTTACTTAATAATGAAATTAAATCATTCAATTTCATCTGATCATTGAAATTGAGTGAATATTTAATTATTAGGTATATAGTAAAATTATCGTGAAATTACTAGTATGTACAAAAAAAATTTACTTAATAATGAAATTAAATCATTCAATTTCATCTGATCATTGAAATTGAGTGAATATTTAATTATTAGGTGTATAGTAAAATTATCGTGAAATTACTAGTATGTAGAAAAAAAATTTACTTAATAATGAAATTAAATCATTCAATTTCATCTGATCATTGAAATTGAGTGAATATTTAATTATTAAGTGTATAGTAAAATTATCGTGAAATTACTAGTATGTACAAAAAAAATTTACTTAATAATGAAATTAAATCGTTCAATTTCATCTGATCATTGAAATTGAGTGAATATTTAATTATTAGGTGTATAGTAAAATTATCGTGAAATTACTAGTATGTACAAAAAAATTTACAAAATAATGAAATTAAATCGTTCAATTTCATCTGATCATTGAAATTGAGTGAATATTTAATTATTAGATGTATAGTAAAATTATCGTGAAATTACTAGTATGTACAAAAAAAATTTACTTATTAATGAAATTAAATCGTTCAATTTCATCTGATCATTGAAATTGAGTGAATATTTAATTATTAGGTGTATAGTAAAATTATCGTGAAATTACCAGTATGTACGAAAAAAATTTACTTAATAATGAAATTAAATCGTTCAATTTCATCTGATCATTGAAATTGAGTGAATATTTAATTTTTAGGTGTATAGTAAAATTATCGTGAAATTACTAGTATGTACAAAAAAAATTTACTTAATAATGAAATTAAATCGTTCAATTTCATCTGATCTTTGAAATTGAGTGAATATTTAATTATTAGGTGTATAGTAAAATTATCGTGAAATTACTAGTATGTACAAAAAAAATTTTCTTAATAATGAAATTAAATCGTTCAATTTCATCTGATCATTGAAATTGAGTGAATATTTAATTATTAGGTGTATAGTAAAATTATCGTGAAATTACTAGTATGTACAAAAAAAATTTACTTAATAATGAAATTAAATCGTTCAATTTCATCTGATCATTGAAATTGAGTGAATATTTAATTATCAGAGGTATAGTAAAATTATCGTGAAATTACTAGTATGTATAAAAAAATTTACTTAATAATGAAATTAAATCATTCAATTTCATCTGATCATTGAAATTGAGTGAATATTTAATTATCAGAGGTATAGTAAAATTATCGTGAAATTACTAGTATGTATAAAAAAATTTACTTAATAATGAAATTAAAATCATTCAATTTCATCTGATCATTGAAATTGAGTGAATATTTAATTATCAGAGGTATAGTAAAATTATCGTGAAATTACTAGTATGTATAAAAAAATTTACTTAATAATGAAATTAAAATCATTCAATTTCATCTGATCATTGAAATTGAGTGAATATTTAATTATCAGAGGTATAGTAAAATTATCGTGAAATTACTAGTATGTATAAAAAAATTTACTTAATAATGAAATTAAAATCATTCAATTTCATCTGATCATTGAAATTGAGTGAATATTTAATTATCAGAGGTATAGTAAAATTATCGTGAAATTACTAGTATGTACAAAAAAAATTTACTTAATAATGAAATTAAATCATTCAATTTCATCTGATCATTGAAATTGAGTGAATATTTAATTATCAGAGGTATAGTAAAATTATCGTGAAATTACTAGTATGTATAAAAAAATTTATTTAATAATGAAATTAAAATCATTCAATTTCATCTGATCATTGAAATTGAGTGAATATTTAATTATCAGAGGTATAGTAAAATTATCGTGAAATTACTAGTATGTACAAAAAAAATTTACTTAATAATGAAATTAAATCGTTCAATTTCATCTGATCATTGAAATTGAGTGAATATTTAATTATTAGGTGTATAGTAAAATTATCGTGAAATTACTAGTATGTACAAAAAAATTTACTTAATAATGAAATTAAATCATTCAATTTCATCTGATCATTGAAATTGAGTGAATATTTAATTATTAGGTGTATAGTAAAATTATCGTGAAATTACTAGTATGTACAAAAGAAATTTACTTAATAATGAAATTAAATCATTCAATTTCATCTGATCATTGAAATTGAGTGAATATTTAATTATTAGGTGTATAGTAAAATTATCGTGAAATTACTAGTATGTACAAAAAAAATTTACTTAATAATGAAATTAAATCATTCAATTTCATCTGATCATTGAAATTGAGTGAATATTTAATTATTAGGTGTATAGTAAAATTATCGTGAAATTACTGGTATGTACAAAAGAAATTTACTTAATAATGAAATTAAATCATTCAATTTCATCTGATCATTGAAATTGAGTGAATATTTAATTATTAGGTGTATAGTAAAATTATCGTGAAATTACTAGTATGTACAAAAGAAATTAACTTAATAATGAAATTAAATCATTCAATTTCATCTGATCATTGAAATTGAGTGAATATTTAATTATCAGAGGTATAGTAAAATTATCGTGAAATTACTAGTATGTATGAAAAAATTTACTTAATAATGAAATTAAATCATTCAATTTCATCTGATCATTGAAATTGAGTGAATATTTAATTATCAGAGGTATAGTAAAATTATCGTGAAATTACTAGTATGTATAAAAAAATTTACTTAATAATGAAATTAAAATCATTCAATTTCATCTGATCATTGAAATTGAGTGAATATTTAATTATCAGAGGTATAGTATAATTATCGTGAAATTACTAGTATGTACAAAAAAAATTTACTTAATAATGAAATTAAATCGTTCAATTTCATCTGATCATTGAAATTGAGTGAATATTTAATTATTAGGTGTATAGTAAAATTATCGTGAAATTACTAGTATGTACAAAAAAAATTTACTTAATAATGAAATTAAATCGTTCAATTTCATCTGATCATTGAAATTGAGTGAATATTTAATTATTAGGTGTATAGTAAAATTATCGTGAAATTACTAGTATGTACAAAAAAAATTTACTTAATAATGAAATTAAATCGTTCAATTTCATCTGATCTTTGAAATTGAGTGAATATTTAATTATTAGGTGTATAGTAAAATTATCGTGAAATTACTAGTATGTACAAAAAAAATTTTCTTAATAATGAAATTAAATCGTTCAATTTCATCTGATCATTGAAATTGAGTGAATATTTAATTATTAGGTGTATAGTAAAATTATCGTGAAATTACTGGTATGTACAAAAAAAATTTACTTAATAATGAAATTAAATCGTTCAATTTCATCTGATCATTGAAATTGAGTGAATATTTAATTATCAGAGGTATAGTAAAATTATCGTGAAATTACTAGTATGTACAAAAAAAATTTACTTAATAATGAAATTAAATCGTTCAATTTCATCTGATCATTGAAATTGAGTGAATATTTAATTATTAGATGTATAGTAAAATTATCGTGAAATTACTAGTATGTACAAAAAAAATTTACTTAATAATGAAATTAAATCGTTCAATTTTATCTGATCATTGAAATTGAGTGAATATTTAATTATTAGGTGTATAGTAAAATTATCGTGAAATTACTAGTATGTACAAAAAAAATTTACTTAATAATGATATTAAATCGTTCAATTTCATCTGATCATTGAAATTGAGTGAATGTTTAATTATTAGGTGTATAGTAAAATTATCGTGAAATTACTAGTATGTACAAAAAAAATTTACTTAATAATGGAATTAAATCGTTCAATTTCATCTGATCATTGAAATTGAGTGAATATTTAATTATTAGGTGTATAGTAAAATTATCGTGAAATTACTAGTATGTACAAAAAAAATTTACTTAATAATGAAATTAAATCGTTCAATTTCATCTGATCATTGAAATTGAGTGAATATTTAATTATTAGGTGTATAGTAAAATTATCGTGAAATTACTAGTATGTACAAAAAAAATTTACTTAATAATGAAATTAAATCGTTCAATTTCATCTGATCATTGAAATTGAGTGAATATTTAATTATTAGGTGTATAGTAAAATTATCGTGAAATTACTAGTATGTACAAAAAAAATTTACTTAATAATGAAATTAAATCGTTCAATTTCATCTGATCATTGAAATTGAGTGAATATTTAATTATTAGGTGTATAGTAAAATTATCGTGAAATTACTAGTATGTACAAAAAAAATTTACTTAATAATGAAATTAAATCGTTCAATCTCATCTGATCATTGAAATTGAGTGAATATTTAATTATTAGATGTATAGTAAAATTATCGTGAAATTACTAGTATGTACAAAAAAAATTTACTTAATAATGAAATTAAATCGTTCAATTTCATCTGATCATTGAAATTGAGTGAATATTTAATTATTAGGTGTATAGTAAAATTATCGTGAAATTACTAGTATGTACAAAAAAAATTTACTTAATAATGAAATTAAATCGTTCAATTTCATCTGATCATTGAAATTGAGTGAATATTTAATTATTAGGTGTATAGTAAAATTATCGTGAAATTACTAGTATGTACAAAAAAAATTTACTTAATAATGAAATTAAATCGTTCAATTTCATCTGATCATTGAAATTGAGTGAATATTTAATTATTAGGTGTATAGTAAAATTATCGTGAAATTACTAGTATGTACAAAAAAAATTTACTTAATAATGAAATTAAATCGTTCAATTTCATCTGATCATTGAAATTGAGTGAATATTTAATTATTAGGTGTATAGTAAAATTATCGTGAAATTACTAGTATGTACAAAAAAAATTTACTTAATAATGAAATTAAATCGTTCAATTTCATCTGATCATTGAAATTGAGTGAATATTTAATTATTAGGTGTATAGTAAAATTATCGTGAAATTACTAGTATGTACAAAAAAAATTTACTTAATAATGAAATTAAATCGTTCAATTTCATCTGATCTTTGAAATTGAGTGAATATTTAATTATTAGGTGTATAGTAAAATTATCGTGAAATTACTAGTATGTACAAAAAAAATTTTCTTAATAATGAAATTAAATCGTTCAATTTCATCTGATCATTGAAATTGAGTGAATATTTAATTATTAGGTGTATAGTAAAATTATCGTGAAATTACTAGTATGTACAAAAAAAATTTACTTAATAATGAAATTAAATCGTTCAATTTCATCTGATCATTGAAATTGAGTGAATATTTAATTATTAGGTGTATAGTAAAATTATCGTGAAATTACTAGTATGTACAAAAAAAATTTACTTAATAATGAAATTAAATCGTTCAATTTCATCTGATCATTGAAATTGAGTGAATATTTAATTATTAGATGTATAGTAAAATTATCGTGAAATTACTAGTATGTACAAAAAAAATTTACTTAATAATGAAATTAAATCGTTCAATTTCATCTGATCATTGAAATTGAGTGAATATTTAATTATTAGGTGTATAGTAAAATTATCGTGAAATTACTAGTATGTACAAAAAAAATTTACTTAATAATGAAATTAAATCGTTCAATTTCATCTGATCATTGAAATTGAGTGAATATTTAATTATTAGGTGTATAGTAAAATTATCGTGAAATTACTAGTATGTACAAAAAAAATTTACTTAATAATGAAATTAAATCGTTCAATTTCATCTGATCATTGAAATTGAGTGAATATTTAATTATTAGGTGTATAGTAAAATTATCGTGAAATTACTAGTATGTACAAAAAAAATTTACTTAATAATGAAATTAAATCGTTCAATTTCATCTGATCATTGAAATTGAGTGAATATTTAATTATTAGGTGTATAGTAAAATTATCGTGAAATTACTAGTATGTACAAAAAAAATTTACTTAATAATGAAATTAAATCGTTCAATTTCATCTGATCTTTGAAATTGAGTGAATATTTAATTATTAGGTGTATAGTAAAATTATCGTGAAATTACTAGTATGTACAAAAAAAATTTTCTTAATAATGAAATTAAATCGTTCAATTTCATCTGATCATTGAAATTGAGTGAATATTTAATTATTAGGTGTATAGTAAAATTATCGTGAAATTACTAGTATGTACAAAAAAAATTTACTTAATAATGAAATTAAATCGTTCAATTTCATCTGATCATTGAAATTGAGTGAATATTTAATTATTAGGTGTATAGTAAAATTATCGTGAAATTACTAGTATGTACAAAAAAAATTTACTTAATAATGAAATTAAATCGTTCAATTTCATCTGATCATTGAAATTGAGTGAATATTTAATTATTAGATGTATAGTAAAATTATCGTGAAATTACTAGTATGTACAAAAAAAATTTACTTAATAATGAAATTAAATCGTTCAATTTCATCTGATCATTGAAATTGAGTGAATATTTAATTATTAGGTGTATAGTAAAATTATCGTGAAATTATTAGTATGTACAAAAAAAATTTACTTAATAATGAAATTAAATCGTTCAATTTCATCTGATCATTGAAATTGAGTGAATATTTAATTATTAGGTGTATAGTAAAATTATCGTGAAATTACTAGTATGTACAAAAAAAATTTACTTAATAATGAAATTAAATCGTTCAATTTCATCTGATCATTAAAATTGAGTGAATATTTAATTATTAGGTGTATAGTAAAATTATCGTGAAATTACTAGTATGTATAAAAAAATTTACTTAATAATGAAATTAAAATCATTCAATTTCATCTGATCATTGAAATTGAGTGAATATTTAATTATCAGAGGTATAGTAAAATTATCGTGAAATTACTAGTATGTATAAAAAAATTTATTTAATAATGAAATTAAAATCATTCAATTTCATCTGATCATTGAAATTGAGTGAATATTTAATTATCAGAGGTATAGTAAAATTATCGTGAAATTACTAGTATGTACAAAAAAAATTTACTTAATAATGAAATTAAATCGTTCAATTTCATCTGATCATTGAAATTGAGTGAATATTTAATTATTAGGTGTATAGTAAAATTATCGTGAAATTACTAGTATGTACAAAAAAATTTACTTAATAATGAAATTAAATCATTCAATTTCATCTGATCATTGAAATTGAGTGAATATTTAATTATTAGGTGTATAGTAAAATTATCGTGAAATTACTAGTATGTACAAAAGAAATTTACTTAATAATGAAATTAAATCATTCAATTTCATCTGATCTTTGAAATTGAGTGAATATTTAATTATCAGAGGTATAGTAAAATTATCGTGAAATTACTAGTATGTATGAAAAAATTTACTTAATAATGAAATTAAATCATTCAATTTCATCTGATCATTGAAATTGAGTGAATATTTAATTATCAGAGGTATAGTAAAATTATCGTGAAATTACTAGTATGTATAAAAAAATTTACTTAATAATGAAATTAAAATCATTCAATTTCATCTGATCATTGAAATTGAGTGAATATTTAATTATCAGAGGTATAGTATAATTATCGTGAAATTACTAGTATGTACAAAAAAAATTTACTTAATAATGAAATTAAATCGTTCAATTTCATCTGATCATTGAAATTGAGTGAATATTTAATTATTAGGTGTATAGTAAAATTATCGTGAAATTACTAGTATGTACAAAAAAAATTTACTTAATAATGAAATTAAATCGTTCAATTTCATCTGATCATTGAAATTGAGTGAATATTTAATTATTAGGTGTATAGTAAAATTATCGTGAAATAACTAGTATGTACAAAAAAAATTTACTTAATAATGAAATTAAATCGTTCAATTTCATCTGATCTTTGAAATTGAGTGAATATTTAATTATTAGGTGTATAGTAAAATTATCGTGAAATTACTAGTATGTACAAAAAAAATTTTCTTAATAATGAAATTAAATCGTTCAATTTCATCTGATCATTGAAATTGAGTGAATATTTAATTATTAGGTGTATAGTAAAATTATCGTGAAATTACTGGTATGTACAAAAAAAATTTACTTAATAATGAAATTAAATCGTTCAATTTCATCTGATCATTGAAATTGAGTGAATATTTAATTATCAGAGGTATAGTAAAATTATCGTGAAATTACTAGTATGTACAAAAAAAATTTACTTAATAATGAAATTAAATCGTTCAATTTCATCTGATCATTGAAATTGACTGAATATTTAATTATTAGATGTATAGTAAAATTATCGTGAAATTACTAGTATGTACAAAAAAAATTTACTTAATAATGAAATTAAATCGTTCAATTTTATCTGATCATTGAAATTGAGTGAATATTTAATTATTAGGTGTATAGTAAAATTATCGTGAAATTACTAGTATGTACAAAAAAAATTTACTTAATAATGATATTAAATCGTTCAATTTCATCTGATCATTGAAATTGAGTGAATATTTAATTATTAGGTGTATAGTAAAATTATCGTGAAATTACTAGTATGTACAAAAAAAATTTACTTAATAATGAAATTAAATCGTTCAATTTCATCTGATCATTGAAATTGAGTGAATATTTAATTATTAGGTGTATAGTAAAATTATCGTGAAATTACTAGTATGTACAAAAAAAATTTACTTAATAATGAAATTAAATCGTTCAATTTCATCTGATCATTGAAATTGAGTGAATATTTAATTATTAGGTGTATAGTAAAATTATCGTGAAACTACTAGTATGTACAAAAAAAATTTACTTAATAATGAAATTAAATCGTTCAATTTCATCTGATCATTGAAATTGAGTGAATATTTAATTATTAGGTGTATAGTAAAATTATCGTGAAATTACTAGTATGTACAAAAAAAATTTACTTAATAATGAAATTAAATCGTTCAATTTCATCTGATCATTGAAATTGAGTGAATATTTAATTATTAGGTGTATAGTAAAATTATCGTGAAATTACTAGTATGTACAAAAAAAATTTACTTAATAATGAAATTAAATCGTTCAATTTCATCTGATCATTGAAATTGAGTGAATATTTAATTATTAGATGTATAGTAAAATTATCGTGAAATTACTAGTATGTACAAAAAAAATTTACTTAATAATGAAATTAAATCGTTCAATTTCATCTGATCATTGAAATTGAGTGAATATTTAATTATTAGGTGTATAGTAAAATTATCGTGAAATTACTAGTATGTACAAAAAAAATTTACTTAATAATGAAATTAAATCGTTCAATTTCATCTGATCATTGAAATTGAGTGAATATTTAATTATTAGATGTATAGTAAAATTATCGTGAAATTACTAGTATGTACAAAAAAAATTTACTTAATAATGAAATTAAATCGTTCAATTTCATCTGATCATTGAAATTGAGTGAATATTTAATTATTAGGTGTATAGTAAAATTATCGTGAAATTACTAGTATGTACAAAAAAAATTTACTTAATAATGAAATTAAATCGTTCAATTTCATCTGATCATTGAAATTGAGTGAATATTTAATTATTAGGTGTATAGTAAAATTATCGTGAAATTACTAGTATGTACAAAAAAAATTTACTTAATAATGAAATTAAATCGTTCAATTTCATCTGATCATTGAAATTGAGTGAATATTTAATTATTAGGTGTATAGTAAAATTATCGTGAAATTACTAGTATGTACAAAAAAAATTTACTTAATAATGAAATTAAATCGTTCAATTTCATCTGATCTTTGAAATTGAGTGAATATTTAATTATTAGGTGTATAGTAAAATTATCGTGAAATTACTAGTATGTACAAAAAAAATTTTCTTAATAATGAAATTAAATCGTTCAATTTCATCTGATCATTGAAATTGAGTGAATATTTAATTATTAGGTGTATAGTAAAATTATCGTGAAATTACTAGTATGTACAAAAAAAATTTACTTAATAATGAAATTAAATCGTTCAATTTCATCTGATCATTGAAATTGAGTGAATATTTAATTATTAGGTGTATAGTAAAATTATCGTGAAATTACTAGTATGTACAAAAAAAATTTACTTAATAATGAAATTAAATCGTTCAATTTCATCTGATCATTGAAATTGAGTGAATATTTAATTATTAGATGTATAGTAAAATTATCGTGAAATTACTAGTATGTACAAAAAAAATTTACTTAATAATGAAATTAAATCGTTCAATTTCATCTGATCATTGAAATTGAGTGAATATTTAATTATTAGGTGTATAGTAAAATTATCGTGAAATTACTAGTATGTACAAAAAAAATTTACTTAATAATGAAATTAAATCGTTCAATTTCATCTGATCATTGAAATTGAGTGAATATTTAATTATTAGGTGTATAGTAAAATTATCGTGAAATTACTAGTATGTACAAAAAAAATTTACTTAATAATGAAATTAAATCGTTCAATTTCATCTGATCATTAAAATTGAGTGAATATTTTATTATTAGGTGTATAGTAAAATTATCGTGAAATTACTAGTATGTATAAAAAAATTTACTTAATAATGAAATTAAAATCATTCAATTTCATCTGATCATTGAAATTGAGTGAATATTTAATTATCAGAGGTATAATAAAATTATCGTGAAATTACTAGTATGTATAAAAAAATTTACTTAATAATGAAATTAAAATCATTCAATTTCATCTGATCATTGAAATTGAGTGAATATTTAATTATCAGAGGTATAGTGAAATTATCGTGAAATTAGTAGTATGTATAAAAAAATTTACTTAATAATGAAATTAAAATCATTCAATTTCATCTGATCATTGAAATTGAGTGAATATTTAATTATCAGAGGTATAGTAAAATTATCGTGAAATTACTAGTATGTATAAAAAAAATTTACTTAATAATGAAATTAAAATCATTCAATTTCATCTGATCATTGAAATTGAGTGAATATTTAATTATCAGAGGTATAGTAAAATTATCGTGAAATTACTAGTATGTACAAAAAAAATTTACTTAATAATGAAATTAAATCATTCAATTTCATCTGATCATTGAAATTGAGTGAATATTTAATTATCAGAGGTATAGTAAAATTATAGTGAAATTACTAGTATGTATAAAAAAAATTTACTTAATAATGAAATTAAAATCATTCAATTTTATCTGATCATTGAAATTGAGTGAATATTTAATTATCAGAGGTATAGTAAAATTATCGTGAAATTATTAGTATGTATAAAAAAATTTATTTAATAATGGAATTAAAATCATTCAATTTCATCTGATCATTGAAATTGAGTGAATATTTAATTATCAGAGGTATAGTAAAATTATCGTGAAATTACTAGTATGTACAAAAAAAATTTACTTAATAATGAAATTAAATCATTCAATTTCATCTGATCATTGAAATTGAGTGAATATTTAATTATCAGAGGTATAGTAAAATTATCGTGAAATTACTAGTATGTATAAAAAAATTTACTTAATAATGAAATTAAAATCATTCAATTTCATCTGATCATTGAAATTGAGTGAATATTTAATTATCAGAGGTATAATAAAATTATCGTGAAATTACTAGTATGTATAAAAAAATTTACTTAATAATGAAATTAAAATCATTCAATTTCATCTGATCATTGAAATTGAGTGAATATTTAATTATCAGAGGTATAGTAAAATTATCGTGAAATTACTAGTATGTATAAAAAAATTTACTTAATAATGAAATTAAATCATTCAATTTCATCTGATCATTGAAATTGCGTGAATATTTAATTATTAGGTGTATAGTAAAATTATCGTGAAATTACTAGTATGTACAAAAAAAATTTACTTAATAATGAAATTAAAATCATTCAATTTCATCTGATCATTGAAATTGAGTGAATATTTAATTATCAGAGGTATAGTAAAATTATAGTGAAATTACTAGTATGTACAAAAAAAATTTACTTAATAATGAAATTAAATCATTCAATTTCATCTGATCATTGAAATTGAGTGAATATTTAATTATCAGAGGTATAGTAAAATTATCGTGAAATTATTAGTATGTATAAAAAAATTTATTTAATAATGAAATTAAAATCATTCAATTTCATCTGATCATTGAAATTGAGTGAATATTTAATTATCAGAGGTATAGTAAAATTATCGTGAAATTACTAGTATGTATAAAAAAATTTATTTAATAATGAAATTAAAATCATTCAATTTCATCTGATCATTGAAATTGAGTGAATATTTAATTATCAGAGGTATAGTAAAATTATCGTGAAATTACTAGTATGTACAAAAAAAATTTACTTAATAATGAAATTAAATCATTCAATTTCATCTGATCATTGAAATTGAGTGAATATTTAATTATTAGGTGTATAGTAAAATTATCGTGAAATTACTAGTATGTACAAAAAAAATTTACTTAATAATGAAATTAAATCATTCAATTTCATCTGATCATTGAAATTGAGTGAATATTTAATTATCAGAGGTATAGTAAAATTATAGTGAAATTACTAGTATGTACAAAAAAAATTTACTTAATAATGAAATTAAATCATTCAATTTCATCTGATCATTGAAATTGAGTGAATATTTAATTATCAGAGGTATAGTAAAATTATCGTGAAATTACTAGTATGTACAAAAAAAATTTACTTAATAATGAAATTAAAATCATTCAATTTCATCTGATCATTGAAATTGAGTGAATATTTAATTATCAGAGGTATAATAAAATTATCGTGAAATTACTAGTATGTATAAAAAAATTTACTTAATAATGAAATTAAAATCATTCAATTTCATCTGATCATTGAAATTGAGTGAATATTTAATTATCAGAGGTATAGTAAAATTATCGTGAAATTACTAGTATGTATAAAAAAATTTACTTAATAATGAAATTAAAATCATTCAATTTCATCTGATCATTGAAATTGAGTGAATATTTAATTATCAGAGGTATAGTAAAATTATCGTGAAATTACTAGTATGTATAAAAAAATTTACTTAATAATGAAATTAAAATCATTCAATTTCATCTGATCATTGAAATTGAGTGAATATTTAATTATCAGAGGTATAGTAAAATTATCGTGAAATTACTAGTATGTACAAAAAAAATTTACTTAATAATGAAATTAAATCATTCAATTTCATCTGATCATTGAAATTGAGTGAATATTTAATTATCAGAGGTATAGTAAAATTATAGTGAAATTACTAGTATGTATAAAAAAATTTACTTAATAATGAAATTAAAATCATTCAATTTCATCTGATCATTGAAATTGAGTGAATATTTAATTATCAGAGGTATAGTAAAATTATCGTGAAATTACTAGTATGTATAAAAAAATTTACTTAATAATGAAATTAAAATCATTCAATTTCATCTGATCATTGAAATTGAGTGAATATTTAATTATCAGAGGTATAATAAAATTATCGTGAAATTACTAGTATGTATAAAAAAATTTACTTAATAATGAAATTAAAATCATTCAATTTCATCTGATCATTGAAATTGAGTGAATATTTAATTATCAGAGGTATAGTAAAATTATCGTGAAATTACTAGTATGTATAAAAAAATTTACTTAATAATGAAATTAAAATCATTCAATTTCATCTGATCATTGAAATTGAGTGAATATTTAATTATCAGAGGTATAGTAAAATTATCGTGAAATTACTAGTATGTATAAAAAAAATTTACTTAATAATGAAATTAAAATCATTCAATTTCATCTGATCATTGAAATTGAGTGAATATTTAATTATCAGAGGTATAGTAAAATTATCGTGAAATTACTAGTATGTACAAAAAAAATTTACTTAATAATGAAATTAAATCATTCAATTTCATCTGATCATTGAAATTGAGTGAATATTTAATTATCAGAGGTATAGTAAAATTATAGTGAAATTACTAGTATGTATAAAAAAAATTTACTTAATAATGAAATTAAAATCATTCAATTTTATCTGATCATTGAAATTGAGTGAATATTTAATTATCAGAGGTATAGTAAAATTATCGTGAAATTATTAGTATGTATAAAAAAATTTACTTAATAATGAAATTAAAATCATTCAATTTCATCTGATCATTGAAATTGAGTGAATATTTAATTATCAGAGGTATAGTAAAATTATCGTGAAATTACTAGTATGTATAAAAAAATTTACTTAATAATGAAATTAAAATCATTCAATTTCATCCGATCATTGAAATTGAGTGAATATTTAATTATCAGAGGTATAGTAAAATTATCGTGAAATTATTAGTATGTATAAAAAAATTTACTTAATAATGAAATTAAAATCATTCAATTTCATCTGATCATTGAAATTGAGTGAATATTTAATTATCAGAGGTATAGTAAAATTATAGTGAAATTACTAGTATGTATAAAAAAATTTACTTAATAATGAAATTAAAATCATTCAATTTCATCTGATCATTGAAATTGAGTGAATATTTAATTATCAGAGGTATAGTAAAATTATAGTGAAATTACTAGTATGTATAAAAAAATTTACTTAATAATGAAATTAAAATCATTCAATTTCATCTGATCATTGAAATTGAGTGAATATTTAATTATCAGAGGTATAGTAAAATTATCGTGAAATTACTAGTATGTATAAAAAAATTTACTTAATAATGAAATTAAAATCATTCAATTTCATCTGATCATTGAAATTGAGTGAATATTTAATTATCAGAGGTATAGTAAAATTATAGTGAAATTACTAGTATGTATAAAAAAATTTACTTAATAATGAAATTGAAATCATTCAATTTCATCTGATCATTGAAATTGAGTGAATATTTAATTATCAGAGGTATAGTAAAATTATAGTGAAATTACTAGTATGTATAAAAAAAATTTACTTAATAATGAAATTAAATCATTCAATTTCATCTGATCATTGAAATTGAGTGAATATTTAATTATCAGAGGTATAGTAAAATTATAGTGAAATTACTAGTGTGTATAAAAAAATTTACTTAATAATGAAATTAAAATCATTCAATTTCATCTGATCATTGAAATTGAGTGAATATTTAATTATCAGAGGTATAGTAAAATTATAGTGAAATTACTAGTATGTATAAAAAAATTTACTTAATAATGAAATTAAAATCATTCAATTTCATCTGATCATTGAAATTGAGTGAATATTTAATTATCAGAGGTATAGTAAAATTATAGTGAAATTACTAGTATGTATAAAAAAATTTACTTAATAATGAAATTAAAATCATTCAATTTCATCTGATCATTGAAATTGAGTGAATATTTAATTATCAGAGGTATAGTAAAATTATCGTGAAATTACTAGTATGTATAAAAAAATTTACTTAATAATGAAATTAAAATCATTCAATTTCATTTGATCATTGAAATTGAGTGAATATTTAATTATCAGAGGTATAGTAAAATTATAGTGAAATTATTAGTATGTATAAAAAAAATTTACTTACTAATGAAATTAAATCATTCAATTTAATAAAATTTTAGTTTATTATAAAATTTTTCTATTACGATGAAGAGATTTAATTAAAAATTAAAAGTTTTAGTAAAAATTTAATTTTAGTTTTATTATTAATTATTCATTTTAATATTTATATAAATTTTTTTTTTATTATAAATTTTTAAATAAAATTTATAAAAATTATTTAAATTTTATATTTAAAAAATAAATGAAAATTTTATTTAGGGAAAAAAAATTAATAGAAGATAATTTAGTGCCAGCATCTGCGGTTAAACTACATCTATAAATTAATAATAATAATTTTAAATAAATTTAATAAAAAAAAATTAAATAAATAATTAATTATAATTTTAGTGAAATAATAATATTATTAAAAAAGAAATTATATAATTGATTATTAAATGTTAATCATTAAAATTAAAATATTTGGCGGTTAAATAATATTTTAGAGGAACTTGTAAATTAATTTGATGATCCACGATAAGATTTACTTAATTTAATTTTTATGTATTGTTGTTTTTAAAAATTTTAATAAAAATATTTTTATTAAATTTTATTTAAATTATAATTCAAATCAAAATGTAGAATAATTAAGATTTAATGAGTTACAATAAAATTTATATTTAAGGATAATTTATTTTAATATAAATTTTAAAAAGGATTTAAAAGTAAATAATTTTAAATTAAAATTATTGAAAGTTGTAAATTTAATGTACAAATCGCCCGTCATTTTCATATAAAAATTGGAAAAAGTCGTAACAAAGTAAAAGTATTGGAAAATGTTTTTAGTTTAAGAATAAATAATTAATTAATAATTTATTTTTAAATAAATTTAAATAATAATTTTTATTCTAAAAATATTTATTTTATATATAAATAATATATATATATATATATATATATATATATATATATTATTTTAAAGTTTAATTTAATTTAATAATAATTAAAGTAATTTTAAATTAAATTTGTTTAAGTAAATATTTTAAATAAATTTTTTATATTAATAAGTATTGTAAAAGTTTTAAATAATTTTAAATAAAAAAAAAAATTATTTTTGTACCTTTTGTACCAGGATTTATTAATTATAATTATATACATATATATATTTCTCGAAAATAAAAGAGCTAAATAAATATAATTTTTTATGTAAAATAATTAATTATTAATATTTATTTAGAAATTATACGTTATTCGATTTTATTGATATCTAGTTTTTTTTTAAATGAATTTAATTCATATATTTAATAAAAATTTATTTTATAATAAAATAAAATTTATTAAATATAAAAAAATTATGGGATAAACTTTAATTTTAAAATTATTATTTAAAATATTTATTTAAATATATTTATATTCATAAAATTTGTTAATATTAAAAAAAATTTAATAATTTATAAAATTTAAATATTTAAAAATTTATTAATAGAATATAAATTAATAAAAAAAAATTAATTAAAATTAAATTAAATTAATTTATAATGATAAAATTAGTAAATTTTATTATATTAATATATTTATTTAATTTATAAATATAATATAGGAATTAAGCAAAAATTATATTCACCTGTTTATCAAAAACATGTCTTTTTGTTAATAATTTAAAGTCAATTCTGCTCAATGAATTAAATTTTAAATAGCTGCAGTATTTTGACTGTACAAAGGTAGCATAATAAATAGGTTTTTAATTGGAATCTTGTATGAAAGAGTTAATGAAATATAAACTATCTTTATTATAAAAATTAAATTTTAATTTTAAGTAAAAATGCTTAAATAATATTAAGGGACGATAAGACCCTATAGAATTTTATATAATTTTATTAATATTAATATTTTAAATTAATATTAATAAAATTATATTTTATTGGGAGGATATTTAAATTTATTAAACTTTAAAATAATTAATAATCAATAATTATTGTTTAAATAAATGAATTTTATTAAAAATTAATAGATAAATTACCTTAGGGATAACAGTGTAATATCTTTGGAAAGATCATATTAATAAAGATGATTACAACCTCGATGTTGAATTAAGATAAATTTTAAATGCAGTAGTTTAAATATTAAGTCTGTTCGACTTTTAAAATCTTACATGATTTGAGTTCAGATCGGCGTAAGCCAGATCGGTTTCTATCTTTAATAAAAATAAATATTTTTGTACGAAAGGACTCTATATTTAAAATAATTTTTTATTAATTAATAAATATTTTTATTAATTATTTTAGCAAATTAGTGCAATTAAATTTAGAATTTAGTATAAATATAAGTTATTATATAAATAATAATTTATTCTTTATTAAATTATATATATATAAGTTTAATTTATTTATTTTTATTAATTTTAATAAATTTAATAGCTGTTGCATTTTTAACATTATATGAACGAAAAATTTTAGGTTATATTCAAGATCGAAAAGGTCCAAATAAATCTGGATTTATAGGATTATTCCAACCAATTAATGATGCCATAAAATTATTATTTAAAGAATTTTTTATTTTAAAAAATTCAAATTTTTATCAATATATATTTTGTCCTATATTAATTTTAATTTTATCTTTTATATTATGATTAGTAACACCTTTTTATTTTAATTTATATAATAATAATTTTTCAATTTTATTTATATTAAGAATTTTAAGATTTAATGTTTTTCCTATAATAATTATAGGATGATCTTCAAATTCTAATTATTCTATGTTAGGATCAATTCGATCTATTGCACAATCTATTTCTTATGAAATTAGATTATTTTTAATATTATTAATTATAATATTATTAACTGAAAGTATATCTTTTTACAATTTTATTATTTTTCAAAAATATATTAAATTTTGTATTTTTTTATTTCCTTTATATTTAATATTTATATTAAATATATTAATAGAATTAAATCGTACACCATTTGATTTAATTGAAGGTGAATCAGAATTAATTTCTGGATTTAATACTGAATATTTTAGAAGACAATTTACTATAATTTTTATAGCTGAATATTTAAGAATTAGATTTGCAAGAATAATTTTAAGTATTATATTTTTTGGATTTGATATATATTCAATTAAATTTTTATTAACTTATTATTTTCATTTATTATTAATTATTTGAATACGTGGAGTTTTACCTCGTATTCGATATGATGAATTAATATATTTATGTTGAAAAACTTTTTTACCTATAACTTTAATATATTTATTTTTTATTTTTATATTTAAACAATTTTCTAATATTATATTATAAATTAAAATATTAAGTAAATTTTTAATTTATAATTTAATAAATTTATATAAATATAATTATTATAAAATTTAAGTTTATAGAAGTTTATAATATTCTATCTTATATTTTCAAAATATATGCTTAATTCAAGCTCATAAACTTAAAATTTTATATTTATTTTATTTAAAATTTTAATATAATAATATTATCTCAAAATTTATTAAATATTGAATTTAATAAAAAATATGAGAAATATAATAATGAAAATAATTGTCTTAAATTAGTGTAAGGATATTCAATTAATTGACTACCTAATCAAGTTAATAAAATAAATACATTAACAAATATTCAAAATATAATTTTATTAATTGGATAAAATTTACTTGATTTAATATTATAATTATTAATAATTGGTAAAAAATATAAAATTAAAATTGATATAAATAATATTAATACTCCTCCTAATTTATTTGGAATAGCTCGTAAAATTGAATATGCAAATAAAAAATATCATTCTGGTTTAATATGTTCTGGAGTAATTATAGAATTTGCTATAATAAAATTATCTGGATCACTTAAATAATAAGGAATTTGTATAACAATAATAAAATTAATATATAAAATTAAAATAAATCCTATAATATCTTTAATAAAAAAATAAGGATAAAAAGGAATTTTATAGATATTACTATCTATACCTATTGGGTTATTTGATCCATTTAAATGTAAATAAAATAAATGTAAAATTACTATAAATATAATAATTAAAGGTAAAATAAAATGAAATGAATAAAAACGATTTAATGTTGCATTATTAATTGAAAATCCTCCTCAAATTCATTCAACAATATCTTGCCCAATATATGGTAATGCAGATAATAAATTTGTAATTACAGTTGCACCTCAAAAAGATATTTGTCCTCATGGTAATACATACCCTAAAAAAGCTGTAGCTATAGAAAGTAATAAAATTATAATTCCGATAAATCATACATTAATTGATTTAAATGAATGATAATAGATATTTCGTCCAATATGTATATATATACAAATAAAATATATTGAAGCTCCATTTATATGAATTAAACGAATTAATCAACCTTTATTAACATCTTTTATAATATGAATAACTCTTTCAAAAGCATAATTAATATTTGGGCAATAATGTAATGATAATAATAATCCTGAAATAATCTGAATTATTAAATATAATCCCAATAATGATCCAAAGTTTCATAAAATATTGATATTTAATGGAGTTGGTAAAATAATTAATGAATTATTAAAAATTTCAAGTAATAAATTAACTTTAAATAATTTAATGAATTTATTTTTCATTAATTAAATATAATAAGACTTTTTATATTATTAATTTTTAATTTTTCGTAATGATTTAAATTTAATTAATGATATTTTTATAATTAAATTTAAACAATAAATTAAATAAGTAATTGAAATAAAAATAAAAATACAATTAGGAAATTTATATAATAATTTAATTGAATAATTAATATTTTTAAATATGATTTTATTTATTATAAAATCAATTGAAATATAATTATAATATGTATAAATTATAATTAAAATTATAATAATATATATTAATAAAATTGAATAATATTCATAAGTAAATATAATTATTTTATAATTATTAATTAATCTAGTAAAATATATAAATATAATTATTAATCCTCCAATTATTGAAATAAAAATTATATAACTATATATATTTATATTTATATCTAAATTAATTAATAATAATATATTTATAATATAAAAAACTAAAATTATTATAAATATTAATGGATGTAAATTAATTTTTATTATTGAAAATGTAATTAATATAATTATATTTGAAACAATAATTAATTTAATTAAAATTATTATTTTTGGTATTATTATTATCATTTTAAAATTAAAATTATTATTTATAAATTAACAAAAAATAGTTTATTTAAAATATTAATTTTGGGAATTAAAGATAAAATATTCTTTTTTTTTTGAAAATTAAAATTGTTTTAAATAAATATTATTTTTTTTAATTTACAAAATTAATGTTTTTAAATAAACTATAAAACTTAATTTAATTTTAAATATTCAAAATAAATATATAAAATATGATTTTATTGGTGATATATTATTTAATTATCACTTTTTTTATTTAATATTATTTTTAGGAATAGTATTAATTTTTAAATTTAAAGATTCATTATTAATAATTTTAATTAGAATTGAATTTATAATCATATTAAATATTATAATAACTATTTATTTAAAAATTATAAATTTTGATGAATGATTATTTTTATTTTATATTGTATTTTCTATTTGTGAAAGAGTATTAGGTTTATCTTTAATTATTAATTTAATATATAAATATGGAAATCAAAATATTAGAATAATAAATTTAATATGGTAATAATAATTAAAATATTAAAATAATTAAATTTAATATGGTAATAATAATTTTATTTAATACATTTGCTTTAATTTATATATATAATTTTTATAAATATAAATTTATAATAAGAAATTTAATTAATATAATATTAATTATATTAATTATAAATTATGATTTATTTATTGAATGAAATAAATATAGATTTAATTTTAGATTAAATAATTATTCTTTTATAATGATTATTTTAAGATTATGGATTTTTAGTATTATTATTATATCATTAAGATTAAAAATAATTAATTTTAATTTATTTATTAATTTTTTATTAATTTTATTAATTAATTTAATTTTATTTTTTATATCTAATAATGTTTTAATATTCTATTTTTTCTTTGAAGTTAGATTAATTTTAATATTTTTAATAATTATTTATTGAGGAATAGGTGAAATACGAATTTTAGCAAGAATATATTTAATATTTTATACTTTATTTTTTTCTTTACCATTTTTATTATTTTTATTTTTAATAATTTTAAATAAAAATTATATTATATTTAATATAATAGAAATAGAATTATTTATTTGTAATAATTATCTATTTATATTTATAATTTTATCTTTTTTAGTTAAAATTCCAATTTTTGGTATACATAATTGATTATTAAAAGCTCATGTAGAAGCTCCTGTATATTGTTCAATAATTTTAGCTTCTATTATATTAAAATTAGGAACATATGGATTATTACGATTTATTTTAATTTTTTATAATAATTTAATATTTATTAAAATTTATATTATAATTATTAGTATAATTGGGGGTATTATTTTAAGAATTTTATGTTTACGTCAGATTGATATAAAAATTTTAGTTGCATATTCTTCAGTAGTTCATATAAGTATTTTAATTAGTAGATTAATAACTTTAAAAAATTTAAGTTTATATAGATGTTATTTAACAATAATTTCTCATGGTTTATGTTCATCAGGATTATTTTATATAGTAAATTTATTTTATAAAGAAACAAATAGTCGATTAATAATTATTAATAAAGGTATTATAAATATTACTTCAAAAATATCATTATTATGATTTTTATTATGTTCTTCTAATATATCTGCTCCTTTATCATTAAATTTAATTAGAGAAATTTTTACTACAATAATTTTATATAATTGATGTAATTCATTAATTTTTATATTAATATTAATTAGATTTTTAAGATTTATTTATTCTTTATATTTATTTAGATATATAAATCATGGAAAAATAAATTTTTATTTAAAAATTAAAAATTTTAAATTTTTAGAATTTTTAGTAATTATTTTACATTGATTACCTTTAAATTTTATATTTTTAAATTTAGATTTATTTATATAATTTAATTGTAATAAAAATATTTATTTAAATTTAAGTTAATATATATATATATATATATATATTAATATATATAAATAAAAATCAATTTAAATAGTTTAAATAAAAATATTGAATTGTGGATTCAATGATGTATAAAAATACTTTAAATTATATTATTAATAATTATTTATAGTTTATTTATATTAATTTTAAGTTTTATATTAATAATTATAGGAATATATTTTTATATATTTAAATTTAATATATATATTGAATGATTAATATTAAATTTTAATAGAATAAAAATTGAATTTTTAATTTTTTTAGATTATATAAGATTAATTTTTTTAAGAATTGTAATATTAATTTCTTCTATAGTAATATTATATAGAATTGAATATATAAAATCAGAAATT